>NC_137924.1:18145278-18355278 GCF_963457725.1 Sprattus sprattus
GATTACGGCCCTGGCTGTGTACACTGGCTGCTGTCTCAGCCATGCGTTTAGTCACAGCACAGCACAGTTATTAGTCAGGACTGCACCAGGCATTGTGTGTGTGCTGGCTCTTTCTGATTAATGGCAAAAGGGCAGCCTGTGAATAGTAAGCACAGGTCGGCAACCTTTGCACACACACACACACCCGCACACTCACGGGAGCCCAGCAGGAGAGGCAGAGAGCAAAGCTCAAAGAGAGAGAGAGAGGGTGAGAGAGAGTGCATGTTTGTGTGTTTGTGTGTGTGTGAGAGAGAGAGAGAGAGACTGAATGTGTTTTTGAGAGAGAGAGTGAATGCATGTTTGTGCGTGTGTGTGTGTGTGTCAGAGAGAGAGAGAGAGAAAGAGAGAGAGAGCGAGAGAGAGAGAGAGAGCCGCTGGGAACATTTCCCCAAACACCAGCTGAGAACACATACACATTGGCTGGATGTTTGAAGAAAAGCCATTTGCATAGCACACAATGTGAACCGCTACAATAGAATCTGCACCTCAGAGCATCTCCCCATCCTCAGATCTTTTGAATGGGGGCTGATTTTATCTCCATGTGATGAAGCAGAGAGATTACAAAGACAGAGAGAGGGAGCCATGGAGGGAGGTGTGCGGTCATGGTGATGATGCTGATGGAGGGGACATTGAGAGGGAGTTAGGAGGGTGCCGTTGGGCTAGGGGTAGGTGTGGGAGGGGTGGAAATAAATGCAGCTCGGCTCCAGGGAAAACGGATGCTTGCATTATGGTGCAGCAGGAACAGGGGAGTGTGGCTGGCTGGCAGCCTTGGCTCCGGCTTCAGCTCCGGCTTTAGCTCCAGCCCCGCTGGTGAAGTGACTCAGAGAGGAAATCAATAAGGCCATTGAAAATAACCCCAGCTATATGCATATTCACGACAGCTAGGGGAGGGAAAAATACCACTCGCGCTAGAGCCATTGTTCACTCCGGGGAAACTGACAGAAGTTATAAATGGCCAGCGCTCCTCTCGGCACTGTCATGGCAGAGGGCCAAACAGGTATTTGTTCAATTTATGATCGCATGAAGGCATTCAGAATGCCTCCCCCCTTCGTGAAGAAATGGCTGATAATGGCAATGCAGTAGTTTTGAGATAGTGAACTTCTGCCATCTATCATATTTTCTATTTACTGGTAGCCGTAATCTACAGGGACTGTCCTTAAAAAACGAATACCGCGTTGCATTTCGTGGGGGCTGCACGGCCAATTATTTCCTGCGTGAGGGAATGTGCCAGGGCTTAAATTAAAGGCTTGACAGTTAACCATTAAAAGAGACTTACTTTTATTAGCAAATCCTAAGGAAATCTATTTCCACAGCAGCACCGGGGCTCCATTCGAGCGCCTGTCACACAATGAGGTTGAGATTCATGGGAAGAGTGCTCTCCTGGAGATGAGAATGTAAAGAGGCTGACCCTTGACCCCTCCTCTCCACACAGATTCCATTTCTCTAAATGGTTGTGGGAGTAGAGTGTGAACGGCCATTGAGCAGAGAAAGCGTTGTGTGAGTGTGTGTCACTAATTCTGATCTTTTATGAAAGTGACGGATGCAGTGCCATATTTTGCCCATTAACATTATCGTTAAGAACATTTCAGAAATGTCTGTCCATGGCTCAGATATTTCTATAAATACATAAAACTACTTCATAGCATCGCTATATATTTCTATGGACAATACAATGAAAAATCATGACTATTGCATTGTGCTACCACCCTCTTTAATAATACATCATAGTGATACTACATATACATATTTAACATGGAGTCAACAAGTGATTCTCTCTCATTCATTCATTGGGTGCCCTGTGATGCGTGCAGCAGCTTAGCGTTGGGGCGGCCCGGAGAGTAAGTACTGCAGCTCTAATTACAGAGATGGATTTCACTGAGTGCCTCTCCATTACGGGCAGCACAAGTCCACCGCAGCAGAAGGGTGACCACGGGGCCACACTCCCACTTTTCCCCCACGCGCATCTATTAGCCGCCTATTATACGCAGGCCTCCACTCCTCTCCTCCCTCTCTCCTTCTCTGTCTCTCTCTCTTCCTCTCATTCTCCCTTCCCTCTCTTTTTTTTTGTTTTGTTTTTTTAAACCGTGCCGTACTACAAATGTTCTACACTGTCGAAAGATTTGGCCAAAAATATCGGCGCGCCAGGCACAAGAGCCAGATGGCACAGCACCAGTGTGAGGGATAAGCAAAGCACTTTACAAAGCCTCGCGTTCCTGCAGACTCGCTCTGCCCATACACTCCCCTCCCTGGGAGGCTGACACACGTATACAGCAGACCCAGGCAAGGAGGTGTATTTACTGTGTGTGTGTGTGTGTGTGTATATGTGTGTGTGTGTATGTGGTACCTTGAGAAGGGAGTAAATGGGGTTGTGGAGTGTGTGTGTGTGTGTGAGGGGGGGGGGTTACAACCCTGCCCTCCCCTCCTCCGAGCCCCAGTATCTCGGCCACTCTGGGCCTCTGTAAATCTAGATTAAATGGCACTGGGTCCCCCTAGTAAGTGAGAGAGGCGGCGAGAGTGACTGCACTGAGATAGAGAGGGGTTAGATTGAGACGGATAATTGCTTTGAGTGAGAGCCACTGGAGAAAGGGAAGAGAGAAACTCTTTTCCTGCCATTTCTTTCTCCACACAGTTTATCTTGGAGGGTCTGGCTGGTGTTGATGCCTGCACTGTGGTGATTCTCCACACACACACACAACACACACACACACACACACACACACACACACACACACACATCAGGGCTGCCGTGCGGCTCTTTCAAGCTGGGCGGAAGGCAGATGAGCAATGTCAGCGCTTGATCCCGAACGGGGAGCGCTTCAATATTTCATCTCGAATCATTTCGGATTCTTTTAAAAAGGAGAAGGGGGGTGGGGGGCGCTGTCAAGACGGCTTTGTTCTCCTTCACTGTAAGAGACTGAGACTTGAGCATTGAGGGAGAGCGCCAATTTCATCAGCACATTACAACACGGAAAATAAATAAATAAACGGAAGTTAGAAATAAATGAATGCTTTGAGAGACACTTCCTTTCAGGAACCCGGAATTTTAATTGAAACTCACACCGTGGGGCTGAATCAGTTAGTTACTGCATAACTGTATTTCCACTGTCTGTCTAAATACAGCGACCTATATTACGAAGGAAGCAAAGCAGAGACAAAAGAGAGACACTGTTTTCAAAGTACTTTTAAAAGGAGTCGAAACTTAACAATGTATCTCCCGTTCTGGATTCCCCAGTTTCCGTAGTCTAGAATTGAGCAAGTAGTATTATGCTGTGGATTTTGGAAACACTGGCACAAACCTGGCAGGGGACAACGGTTGGAGGATTATACAGAAGCTGAAGCTTTAAAGGGACTATTAAGACTAAATCCCCAAGCTTCAGTTATGACTGTGTGTACGGAGATTAGAGACGTCCCCCTCCATCTGTTAGGAATTTACACACGGCCACTGGTCAGGACAGCTCGCATTTCATCCATCTGCATCAGCTTTCCATATGCTGTCACACAAATGAAAAAAAAGCCAATCCATGGAGTGTTTGGATGGGGCGAATATTGACAACTTGCACAGCACTCTCCCTTCTCTCCTCGGCACTTAACTCTTCCCCACATGACTTAGTGCTCAACTTTTTTTCCTGCCCCAAAGGGGGCCCTCGAACACAACCAGCATGCAATGTGTGAGAAGCACAACACACATGATCAGACACAGCTGATCCACTTCACTTCGCTGAACGTCACCTCGCATCATACTCATTTCTGCTTAGCATAGTGTACTTGTCGGTATATATGAAGAGGAGGGGGAGATGAAGACGGAAAAGAGCCGGGGATAATTACCAAGTTCTTGTTGCCGTTCTTGCTAAGGGGCCCTCGGAAAACTCCCTTGATGTTCCGAAAGTGGCCGTTGCTGAGGTGCGTGGAGCTGATGACGATGTAGTAACACGCCATGAGGCTCCAGTGGCGTCCATGCACAACGTGCTGACAGGGGGGCCACGAAGTAAACAGTCCCGGTCTGACACAAAAGCCAGAGAGAGAGAGAGAAAAAAAACAAGCACGCACTCTCTCTCACACAAAGTGAGAGTGAGAGAGCGAGAGAGAGAAGTCCACAGCTTTACTCCTTCTCCTCTCGACTTTCTTCTTCCTCTGCTTCTCCTTCTTCTGTCTGGTGTTCAGATCAAAGGCACCGGCTCACTTCCCCAGTCAAGAGAGGGGGAAAGAGAGAGCTCCCTCATCTCACTGAGGAAGGAGACTCCTCAAGCAGTGTGGAGCAATGCTCACAAGCTCACAAGCACACAGACACAGACACACACATATACACACACACTCTTACTCACACAGTGTCTCCAAGCCACTTGCAGCTTTCTTGTTGTTTTAAAGAGGAAGGGTTTTCTTTTCTTTGTGTTCTTTCCCCCCCCTCTTCCACTTTGCTTCCAACAGCGCGATATCCTCCTTCACTGCTTCTGGCAGCAGCAGAGCCCTGCACTCACTTCTCTGCACTCTCTTCTCTGCACTCTCTTCTCTGCGCTCTCTTCTTCTGTTCTTCTGGCCAGCCTCCTCAGTTGGCCGCTACTCTCTCTCTCGCTTTCCTTTCTGTCCTCCCCTCTGCTCCCGATCGCTGGTGCTTCACACTGCCGCTGCGCTGTGGTGCGGTGTGCGAGTGGAGCTGGCGTTCCGGCGCTCTCTGCCGGAGTGCTGAGCAGGTCCGTGCGCTGAGCTGCTAGATGACGCGGCGGTGGCGGCGGCCGAGGCAGGCATGGCTGTTATAGAGTTGCTGCGCGTTCGCCGGTCCAGTGCGTGGAGCCAATGGCTGCGAGTCTCCCGCGAGCGCGCCTGTGTGTGTGTGTGTTTTTGTGTGTGTGTGTGATGGCGAGGGCTGAGGGAGAGAGAATTGCATCTGTCACACGCACTGCCTCTCCAGATCCTCTGAGTCAGCCCCCACTTCCCCAGCCAACCAGGATTCAGTGAGACTCTCTCTCTCTCTCTCTCTCTCTCTACCTCCCTCTCTCTCCCTCTCCCTACCTCCCTCCCCTCTCTCACTCTCTTGCTCGCTTGTAAGCTTCAGCTCCCTCACTCCCCCTCCTGCTTCTTCCCCCTCCCTCTCTCTCCATCTCTCTCTCTCCCTCTCCCTCTCTCTCCCTGTAAGGAGCTGAGGCAGCAGACTGAGGGGAGGTATAGAGGTACCGCTGCTGCTGCCGCTGTTGGCTGAGGATTGCAAAGCTGCTCTGGAGGATATTTGTTACAAGCGCTCTCATCCATCTTTTATCATGTTAATCTGTACCAGAGATTATATAAAAAGCCAGTTGTGTACCAGAGATGAAGACACGTTATGTAGCCTTGAGTGTTGCAAAATGAGAAAAAGATATTGTGGCTTGTCTCAGCGGAGGCGTGAAGCAGTTTAAAAAAAAATGCACCTTGTCAGTTTAATTGCCATTCTTGATGGACTGGCTGTTCAAAAGCAAATCATTATTTATTTATAAGGGAAATGGCCATTGCTGAGATTGCAGTCAGATCAAACAGCTACTTTAATTTCATGCAAGCTTTTTAAAGTGTGATGAAAGTACAGAGCAACCAGTAGCACCCGTGTGTGTGCACACAGAGAGGCGTTGGTGTTTCATTCACCACAGACACACACACACACAAGGGTTTTGAAAATGTACTGCTGAGTTCGGTTTCCCAGCACAGTTACTCAGCTCTCCTCTCCTCTTTTTGGCTCCACTTGTTTACAGAAGGGGAAGGAAGTGTTCAGAAGACCTAGTTTAAAAAAAGCTCCAGGATGGCGTGTGTCATCTGCCAGCAGAGGAGCCAGAGAGTAAGTCTCCTCACAGGGCCGAGGACCAGTTATACGCCTTGTAACTAAGCAACACAGTTTCTCAGAGTCAGTTCTAAATTGCATACAGTGAGGGAAGCCAGTGGTCTGCCAAAAGAATAGACACAGGAATATAAGATTCGGCCTGCCAAGGTGATGAGTAACTCAGAAACACTATAAGAAAAAGGAAAGAAAAGACACGTACAGTAAAAATGGAGAAGCAGTACCACCGGCCACAGGGAAAAGGAAAGAATATGAAGCGTGTGTGTGCGTGTACTGTATCTTGGCATCTTTGTCACGGTCTCCAAACTGAGAGCTGAGAACAGGTCTTGGAGGAATGTCTGACCAACTGTCAGCTGAAACGGACCATCAGTGGCTTCATCAGAATCGGTGGGGGAACAAATGCTTTGCTTTAATTTATTCATGACACAAATCAAGAAAATGAATTATTCATTCAACAAAAGAAATATCCAGTAATTGATTCAGAGGAACTGACTTATTGAAACATTTATGATGTATGCCATAGAAAATACTATCTTAATGTATGTCAAATGATATTAAGTATTTAATTATATTCATAGGTATTTAAATTTCTATGCTTGTTTAAATAAATGGCGTGCTCGCCGTCTCAGGGTTGATTTACTCACCAACAACAACCGGAACAGTTAAATGAATATGCTTATCTCATCCGTTGTACTGTCAAAATAGAAATCACCTAATTGTTATTAATCAGGCATAAGAACATTAACTGGGAGAGGTTGATAGGGTTCATGAGGTCTGTGCCAGTTTGGGAAACAAACTATCGCTCTTCATTAATCTAAATGTTTCCATTGATCAAATCATTTTGGATGTAATGAACCTCAGATGTCTGCTCATATCCTGACTGCGACCACTAAATGCCTTTCCAATAAGAAAACAGTTATCCCCTGTTTCTACCAGCCAGTGACAAATACAGTTCCCACCGCAGGCTAATGACTCATGTAATGGCCAAACAAAATGTTGCTGAAGGGCCTAACCCTTATCCAGAGTGTGTGTCTGTGTGTGTGTGTGTTATTGTGAGATATGCAGTCATGCGGAAGAAAGACACACATCTGTGAGGAAGTAGCTGAAATAAATAATAATCTGTAACCCTACTGAACTGTATTGTATTGTATATAGCAACGGCGCAGTACGACCTGTCATCTGCCAGCCATATTGTTGCGATTGGTTCCAAAACTGTGAGTGTTTGCTTTTGTTCGTAGCCTACTGTCAACGCGAGCCACTCACTGCAGTTTCCAGGCAGCGGCAGGCAGAGTTAGCAGCAAGGGCCCACGCTTCCATCTGTCTCGTTGGAAATAATCTTTTCAGTTGCCCACCCGCCACGAGTCAACTATACATACAAACACCTCGAGAGACGCTTTTCAAGGATCCCGCACGTGGGCAGCCGGGGTGACAGAGGTGGGTTGTTTGTGTTGTTACTGCTGCTGTTGTTGTTTTGGTTCTTTTTCCACCACACTGGCGCCTCAAACCTTTCCTATTGGGAAGAATTATGAAATGCCAAAAGAGGAAGTCTGGTTAGTGGTCTGGAATGGCGCAGACTGAAATCTTTATCTGCAAGTGCGGTGGTGGCCAGTGTCAGTTCCTTACAGCGTTGGTGAGACTGAAAGAGCTGGAAGTTCATATCTTTTGTCTTATATGAATTACCGTACTCGTAAAGTACGCGCTACTGTACTTCTTCACAAAAACCTGACAGTGTAAGTCAATCCTCAGGTTGGGAATACATTTCAGGCTCTAAAGTTCTTTAAGGAGAGGAACCACCATGGCACAAATGTATACTGTACAGTAGCAAGTCCAGTGGTAGGTTTCGTAACAGCTTCCACAGGATATCGGTTGGCCTGCTGCAGAAGAGGTGGAGCCCTGCATGCTCAAACAGACTGGGGGGAGCTCAGCTCAGGCAGATGGGGGAGAGCGCGGAGTAATTAGGCAATAAAGAAATGAGAAATCTCACTGGCACAAACTACAGGTTAGATGCTCTGGGGCTGCAGAAAAGTTAGGAGAGGACATTCATTAATGCAGAGGTAGTACGAGGGAAAACTTGTTTAAGTTAAATAAGCATAGGCAAGGATATTTACAGCAGTTGGATGGAGAGATTTGATGTGCATCGGGAGATGAGGAAAGTAAAGTTAGTAAACAATGAAGACAGTGGATGGAGGCTCATTTGTGAACAATGACAGTTATAACAACAGAGGAAGCAGCTAGTAGTTCAGAAAACAGGGAAGATCAGAGTGGAGCGCAGGTGCAGTTAAAGAGATTTCTAGCAGTACTAAGGAGGGCAGAGCTTCCTCTTAGCAAGAGGAAAAAAGATTGAGAAGCTAGAGAATGCTCTTAAGGGACCATTTTAAAAACATGTCCAGGCATCATTCAGTGCAGGAAAATCAGACAGACTGTTGAATTACAGGATTTGGAGGAGTATCTATGAGACATGGATATAGACAGCAAAAGACAGAGAGAGGGAGAGAAACGGGGGGGTGGTCGATCTGCCAGCAAATATCCGTCCAACTGGAGAGACTAGCAGATGGATGACAGACCTCCCAGGTGGAAAGAGGTGGTGGAGGTTGTGTGTAGTGCAAGGGCCACGTCCGCACCTGTCAGTAATGGGAAATAGTATCTACCATTTTAAGGTTCGTAAGGAAGCTGACAGTGATGGTACCGAAGGAAGGAGTGGTACAGTGATGTAAGGTGATGTAGTGTGGATATGCATGCCAATCAATGTCAGGGGAAAACACATGCAACTAGGCATACTGCAATGTAGGCCAATCAGTCTGAAGCCAAATCTGTGTCCAAATAAAATGCGGACATGTCCATAGTCCTCTGAGTCACAGGCATGAAGGCAGAGGGAGGCCACTTGCCCTGGTGATTGAGGGGAGATGGTTCCCCAAGGAATAGTCCAGAAGATTTCAGCACCATGGAGAGTGACACTCTGTTTCAGCACCACCACAGAGGGTAAAGCAAGGTGAGGCAGCTGCCTGTCATTGACTAAGGAGGAGAGAGCCTAACTGTGCATATATGGAATCAACCCATCGATGATGTTATGTCTTAATTATAGGGTCATGACCTATGAAAGGGTAATTCTATGCATGTATTGTCCCATTTCGAAGGAATGCAGCCGATCGTGAAAATGCAACCTGCAAATGCAGCCTCTTCCCCCACATCGATAGGATTAAGCCTAACCATAATTATTTTCTCTTTTGATTTCAAAAACATTTTCACTACAGAAATGAACGGTATGCATGGAAGATTTTAAATGTCTAGAGTGCAGTAATTCTCAGTTGATTTATATATTTCTCCGCTATCACTGCTGTGCACTGTGGATTCTCAGTACAAGTTTCATGATTAACTTCAGAGGAAGGCTCCTCTGTCAACATCAACTATAAAGAGCACTGCCAGGGTGTCTACCTACCAAGCAGCAGCCCTTTAACTAAGACGTGGCTTCAATCAAAACCCACTTGCAGCCTCACCTCCATTTCCTTTTCAGTTAAACTGCTGAGAAACATTCGAAGACAGAGAAAGGTTCCAGGAGAGAGAGAGAGAGCAGTCAGTAGTGGTGGCCCTCCATGAGGCTGATTGTTCTGGGATCAAATACAGGCAGCAAAGACAAGAGGGACGTAACATGGTGTGCTTACCCTCTGCAAACATATTCAGTTTCTGTGCCACACAATCTCCCAAGAAAGTCATTTTCAAAGCGCTGATACTATTATGAGATTGATTAGAGCTTATTTGGATGTAATTCAGATAATGGCAGCTTTGAACACTGGGATAATGGCTGGGTGTACTATTTCACTTTTAGCTTTGGCAATGGGGGGTATAATTATAGTGTGTCTATTTGGGTGTCTATTTCTCGGTAAACATTAAAATATCTAAGAAAAAAAAAATACAAACCAATTACATTTATATACAAACACGTTCGTCTTCAGAGTGTGGCCCGTCGTCTTTGTTTTTTTCCAGTTGTTTGAGGGAGCTCTCTCTCTATTTGCAGATATACAACTTGATTGGCTGAAGCCTGCGCTGGAATATTTGCAGAATGTGATTTGGTTGGCTGGCACCTGTGCTGCTGCTTGAACTTTTCTCATTTTTTTCAAGCAGACGCAAGCAGCGGAACCCCAATTCAGTTTGGCAAAAGTGAATGAGGAGTGTCTCCATTGAATCCTCCCACGCGTTCATGCGAGTCCCTGGTTATAATGTTAATCCACTCCTCAGCAAGAGGAGGCGGCCACATAGGTGACATGTGCTCATTTTGGAGGAGCAACTATGTGCAAATAAACACAGATGAAAATGTAAAACATATGGTAATTTAATGCTTGCATGTGGTTGTTTTCCCATATAATTATTCAATTGTCACGGCAGAACTACAAACAAAGTGCAGATGATAATACATCCAGGGATGCAATGGAGGGATAACATTCCCTAGATGCAGTGTGTTTTTTAGCCATTTCAAAATGCACTTATAATTGAGGATGAAATCAAACTGATGCATGTATTTTACTCTTATCAAGCAGTGAAAAAGACAAACAATTTGACTTCACTAAAAGTTCTTCACAACAGATAATTGTGCACCTACACCTAACACCTATGCAACACAACAAAACAAAAAACAGACCTTACCAACTGTCCAGTCACAGCCTAGACCAATTTTTCAGGTATTACGGAAACACTTTTTCCCAAAACGAGTTACAAAACAGTTAAAAACTTTATACACAACAGTAGCAATTTGAAATACAACTTTAAATTTAAAACAATCAATTATTAATAATACAAATAATAATTCCAAATATCAAAAGTATTATTATATTTAAAAAGTATGCCTCAAACAAAACAACTTATTAGACGATGATTAAAAAGGTGAGTTTTTAAATGTAGCAAGGCTGTCACTGCAACAGACAGCATAGGTAGGGCATGGCCTCACAGAGGTACCATGAACTAAAAGAGTCTTGACTGCAATCTCTGGCTGCTGAGAGAAGGCAAAGACAACAGATGCTCATCAGAGTGGAGAAGTGGTCTAAAGGCTGAATAGCGCTGAATTATGGCACTAAAATAAGCTGATTCCGGTCCAATGGCTGTCTTTTGGTGAGAGTGAGGAATTTAAATTAAATTCTAGCAGTTGCAGATAGCCAGTGAAAGGTGACCAGCAGAGGAGTTAAATATGTTCTTTTTGACTGATTAAATTGATGATCATTCTGAATCATCTGCAATGGTCTCACAACACATACAGCTTAACTCGTTTAAATTAAAATGCAATAGTCTAGTTTAGAAATAACACAAAACTGTGTAGCATATTGTGTGAGCTTCTGATCTTCCGGACAATATAGAGTTTAAATCTAAGACCCTAAGACAGAGGCTACATGCTCAGAGAAATTAAGTTGGTCATCAATTATAGCACTCAAGTTTCATTTCAAGTTTCAAGTTTGCAGTTTTAGTTGGGGTCAATGAAGATCCAAAGGGTCCAAATACCAATCCCTGAGGTACACTAGAAACACTAAATGAACGTCCACTGAGGTACTATTCAAACCAACTGAGTGCTTTCTCTGAACTTCCCAGTTAGGTGAGCATAGAGAGGAGGATGTCATGGTTCATCGTATCAAAGGATAAGTCTAATCACACGTCTAGTAAAATCAGAACAAATGACTGAGCAGAGGCTTTTGCTATTTTTTTCTGCTTCAGTCACAGACAAAAGAGCAGCTTCAGTTGAATGTCCACTCTTAAAACCAGACTGCTTGGCATCTGACAAATTATCCATTAACAAAAGAGTAACACGAGTCTGTTTGAATGATGTCGGGAGGAGATTCTTGAAAGTCAAAAATAGTTCCCTACTGCCTGTGGCATTGTCAGCCTTCTCGGCCAATGCCCTCACAAAATGTGAATGGGCAGAGGGGTTTGACTTTTAATGTAGATTTGTTTTTATGCCATTTTGATTGACTACGTGACCGTGGTGGTGCTCTTAACTGCATGCTGCCACAGAGTGCTACATGGTGTTGTACAAAAAACAGTGTAGCCCAGGTTGAATAAAATCTGTGCAGAACAAAAACAACTAGTCGAATACGGCAAATGTTTACAACTTAGATGAGAGGATGAATGTTCTCTCCTCTCGCAGTTTGATGTCAGCAAGTTATAGTAATATAGTAATAGTTAAGTTGATTTGCTAACTTGCAGTGCATCTCTCTCTAGTCTGTCTGTCTTGCTAACCTAGCTGGGCCGTGCATCTCTTGGTCTATCTTTGTCTTGCTTGCTTGCCAGCCACTTCCAGCACTGTGTTCTGTGACTTTTTGCCAGACAAAAGTAAGAGTTAAATCCATGCATTACTTTTGATAAACGGCAACGGGCAATGAGATTTAGAAACTGCAGCTCGGAAAAGATAACCGCATTACATATATTCAAATGAAATTTTTATTTTACTATTTAGAGATATAAAACCTGCCACCAGAGCCTATAAGCTTGTCTATTCATGATATAGCCAAAGCTTATTGTATTCTATTGTGAAGACTGGGCAGCAAAGCCAAAGATCAGTGTTATATTTTAATTACTTTATATTTAAACATCCACTAATCTCTTCAGTAAATATTGTTTCTTTATACCTCATTATGTTCTGTACTTTTTCTTAGACTGACAGATGAAGCAAACACCTTTAAAGGAGGGAGGAGAAGAGGGAACGCGAGCACTTGGGTGTGAGGTGTGACTGTGGCAATGGCAAATGATTTATGTGGCTCACGGGTCTGGTAAGAGGGCCTCTTGGCAGAATTTTGCTTATGGCCCCAGGGAGGTCAGGACCAGCTCCACACAGCAAAAAAAGTCCATTTTGGTTCAGCAGCTGTGTTTCTTGTGGGGTACGGGCCCATTTGGACAAATCACCACAAAACACATTTGAGCAGGTTGGCCTCAATTACAAATCAATGACATCTCATTTAAATTGGCTGTAAATCCAACATCTTTATGACATTTGTGGGTTTTAATGGTGTCATTTTGTTTACGGCGCTCCGCTTTTGCTGGGAGGCAGCACGGCTCACATCTCGTATCCTATGTGCAAGGTCTAACTGAGTGTGCCGAAGTGAAATCAAAGAAAATCGGTGCCGCAAACTGTGTGTTTCTGGCCGATCCAGACAATATCTGTTTAGATATTCATGCTCTGAAAGGGTGGGCCATGACATTGACCCCTCCAGATCAACCACTGTGCAGCAAAGTATTGATTTGATTGGTTAGTAATCCTGTCACTTTGATATTAGGTTAACGTAAGCAAATCCTGCTCAATTTCTTCAGAAGGGGTAGCGAGTGCAAACACGGTGCAGAGAGCTACGCATAGCAATGGGCTGTTTTAATAGGCTGTAGCTCAGCGTCAATTGTTCAATGAGACAAAGGAGTGGGTGCAGCATAGCATACGTTTTCCTTGATAGCTTATAGACTATCAGGGACAGAAAGTTGTTTACATAAAAAGAACACCCACTATTTCACTGATTCTGATCATTACCACCCATTGGCAGGAAAGATAAGCTCCAACCCTAAATAGCAAGTGAAGAAAAAAGGCATATTTATTATGTTTAAATATGATTTCTTTTCATCCAGGTTTTGTGGATAATTTCGAATGTAGAGGAAAACTCATGCGATGGGGTCATATTGTAGAACTACCTTAGGCAAATTAAGACATGGCTGAATATCCCTCTCCATTGGTGTTTACTGTTGCTCATCGACACATTCTTGTTGTTCAGTGGGTTATTGTCATCTCCAATGAAAGTTCTCTGCTGGGTGGCAAAAATGGACATCACTATCTTTTTTTTTTTTTTTTTACTTTTACTGCATATACATTCTATGTGTGAATAGATGCTTCTGGGGATTTTATCTATTTTAAGGGCTTCCAACCACCATACTACCCTAGGACATAAACTTTAAAGAAGAGGGGTCTATAAATATTGATCCAGTGGGCTTTTAATATGTCAGGACATGGAGTACCCATGGATACACAGCACTTTGCAAACACATGAAAAATGACTGTTGCCAGATTCACAGCTCTGCAGCAAACTATTAGTTTCAAAGCAGCAGCATTCTGAAAGTACAGGTTTAATTATAAAACTTCCCCATCACATAACACCTCTGAGAACCTTAGACCTGTGCAAGAAGACAACCTTTTTTTGTAAAAGCACAGACCTTAACTCGAACATGTCCTGTGTTACTGTACGAATGCGCTGGCAGAAGTGAGAGCAGACAAACTCGGAGGAAATCACCGTGTGTGCTTACTTGACAGGCCGTCAACCCGAGGAGCTGAAGAAGCCAACAGGATCAGCAGAGCAGAAAACTAATGAGAGTGATACAGAGCAGACAGCGGTTAGTGGGTGAAAACTCGCTGCCACTTGAACAAATTCTTGTACAGCTCTGCGTCTCTCTGTAATGCTGAGCTTGATTTAAACATGATGAAAGATTACAATTCCATCTGGTTCTGTTCCTATTACCACTCAGGGCTGCTGTGTCAAAGCTGCTGTATATCCAGGGTAATCTCTGCACAGCGATTAATGGACTCCGCATTTTGCTCAAACCTATTTATGTACGATGTAATATGTTTTATAGTTATGTTTTAATTACAATGGAATAGAAAGTATGTGTTATTGAATGCTCAGATGTGCAATGCTGAATACCTAAGCAACTCTATACATCCTCTTACATCCTCCTGGGAACCAAGAAAAATGAACAGAATAGCCCAAAAGAGTAAGAGGGTATGCATGAAAAACAAATGTCAACTACAGAGGACACAAATCTATGGGTTGGTTCTCAGAAGGATATACAGCTTGTTTCAACCTTACATTGTATCACTCTTTTCTTATTGGTGAAAGTGCCCGTCTCAAACATAGATAGGCCCATTTACTGTAAGCTGTAATGGGACCGGCAGTGCAGTTGCAGATGGTGCAACAGGTGGGGCTTTCTGTTTAAACATATTTCAAGATGACGTTCTACTATAAACATGCAATCAGGAAGTTGCTTAACATACATGAACCTGCAGAGAAATGGAGCCAATATCATTAATCTCAATATGAGCGTTTAACTTTAGACTAATAAATTATGCATTAGTTAAATGGAAATGTACCAAGATGAACCAATTTATTAAATGGACGGCACCTCTTTGGATAACACACATATTGGAAAACCGTCATTTGTTACCTAGTCTTACAGTCAGCGTCATAATGGACTTCTCCAGTGCAGTTGAAGCTAAAATTCAATAACCAAGCGGTAATCACTTTACCCTTTAGAAAAAATGATCGATCAGCATATAGAGGCCAGCGGCTGTCTTGATATCAGACTCAAGATATTCTGTTAGCTCTGTGTCTAGTTGCTTAGGTCTAATGCTATGCCCTGTCCTTACACAGCACCGAGAAGTGGTGAGTTTTAAGCAGAGGCAGTTTATTAGTGAGGCTTCCACGGCAACTACAAAGGTAGGTGCTAAAAATACGTTCCGAGTGCAGCACAAAAGCGCACATCCACGCTTGCATGGGAGGAAAAATGAAGCAAACGACACCTCACCAAGCCCACAATCGTTTATAGCAAGTAGGGGGATTTACCGCGGATGACATAAAGATGACAACCAGTGGTTTCAGCGTCTTGGTTGCTAGATTGCTGCGCATTGTGGAGATTTCCACTGGGCCTCATGCCAGAGGAGGTTGTAATGCTCTGTTCTGACTGCATGCGCAAAGACAGAAGACAGAAGGAAAAGACAGGCTTTCATTTCCACACAAAGGGGCTTGAGTTTCATTGTCTCTAGGGTGTGAGTGGGTGAGATCCTGGTCAAGTTTGTGTATAGCCCCTCATTCCAACTGATTGTGGTTTCACGGGCAGATTGGTGTAAGGGGTTTAGGGGGACTTACATCTGACTGCTTAGATCAACGCCTAAAATTGCCATAATTTGTCTTATTGTACAGGCTGTTGTTGAGGTGACTAATGCAAACTAAGTCTTGAGCTGTTGGTTTTTACATGAATACATGATGAATCCGTGCAGAATACATTCCCACTTACACAAAATTTAAAAGAAAAAACATGAAATCTTTCCTTTGCCAAAGCTTCAATTTGTTATCTTTTTTTCCGGTTTCAAATTCTTTTATCCTGCTGTCTTCCATCAGCCTTGGCAAGCCTTGGAAAGCATGAGGCCGATCAGAGAAATGTGTGAAGCAGGCTGTCCAATTGTGCAAGCATATGCAAATATGTTCAATCATATTAGGCAGTGAAACAGCTCAGTTAATTTAGTTTCAAAGCACTCCTAGTCTATTACACAGTGTCGGAGTTCCAGCATTTGAGGTGACAGATTTGTGCAATGTAAGACAAAGTTGCAATAGTTTCCAAAGAAAAGAAAAAAAAACAACGAACATTGCCACAATGATCGTAAACCTGTGAACACAGCAAAAAGAAAGTATAGATAGAATTCCTGCAGTGAGACAGCTGGGTAAGAGAGAGGAAAGAGTGGAGGCCTCCCGTCTTGTCTTTTTTTCTCTTTTCTTTCATCCTCTTTTATTCAAGCACTATCTTCCTCATCTCAATAAACAAACTGTATTAGCATACATATTGTGCTACCTCTCTTTGCCCCTGGAGAGCGCCAACATGGATGCATGTGTCGAGAAAAAGTAATTCACTATCCTGAAACTGGGGGGGCACAGGAACATTGATGTGTCTGGCTCTAAATGGAGAGGGATGATTTGGAGGTAAGGGGGGGGGGGGGGGGGGGTGTACACTGAGAGGGTTGAGACTGCTATGCTTCCTGCAGTCAGTCAGCCTTAAAATGCATTTTTACCTGTGTGTAAGCAAATTCGCTGAATAAATTAAAGTGTGGCTACATTATTTCTACTATGGCACACCAAGTAGTTTATCAATTTAAGACTCTGACATTTATCACTGCGAACACACACGCACACACACACAGAGTGAGAAAGAAATTTGCAAATGCTACATCTCATAGTTGTAGAAGCATGTCTATTGTACGACTGGGCGATCCCTTTCCAGATAAGTGTGCTGTCTGTTTCTGTAGTATCCTACTGGGCTGTCATCCATTTTTAAAGTGCTGAAAGTAATCAGATTTCTGTAAACTAGCAGCACAGAATCTGAGGCTCACTTTGCCTTCCACTGACCAACACTCTGTTCTCCCCTCCTGTCACAGACAGTCTGCTCACACAGAATCAAGCTCTCCATCCTTGTTTTCCCTCATGTTCGATACGGTAAAGAGCCAGCTAGGCCACAGCAGACTTTTCAAATACAGATTGATAACCTTGTTTATCATGCTCCATTAATTTATGGGATTATCATGCACAGTAATTTAATTATCCATGAGATTAACCATGCAAAGCTGTGGCACAATAGTTATTTGAATTAATTTGATTCAGTCTCAGAACCAGCACTATTGAGTTCTTTTTTTAGTGGTTTGAGTTTTGAGATACCACGTCTAAGACACCATATCTTTTATATACCTCTGGTCAGGTGCACTAAACTGTAAGATTAACAACATTGCATCACTGCTTGGCTAAGAAGAAACAATGACGAGACCAAACATGTGTATGATATGTGCATTTATGTAAAACATCTGTAAAGCTTTTGTTCTTGAGCTATGTGTATATTATGCAAGAATCATTTTTGAAGTATTTTTTTGCTATTGAGCTGCTTGTTGTTGCGGAGTGTAGCTCACTTTTACACCACTGTCGTAAATACAAATCTCACCTTGAGATCCCCCAATGGACAGTGGTAAATGTGTAATTGTTGACAAGCTGAAGGATATGGAACGGGCAAAGACAACACCAGAAGCCAAAGAAGCATGTGGACTGATAAGATTACCATTTCAAGATTTTACACAAATATGTTGCTGCATAGTCTTATTAATTGTAACATTAGAGATGAATGCTAACATAAAGCAAAATATATTTTTATATGAAAGCCACCATCTCCTGCACCCTTCTTCCCAACTTCACCACCCAGTCCAGTCGCGACCTCCCAAAACAACGTGGGGTGACCGCCCGGTCCCTCACATTTGGTGGCAGCGGTGGGATGGTGACGCTGACGGAGACACTGGCGGGAAGAAGAAAGGACTGCATGACCCACCCGGCAGGAGTTGGACAACCGGCAGCTCAGCTTGAGCTGCAGCAGGAGCTGGAGCGGCAGCAGGAGCTGGAACTGGAAGAGTGGTGGCCGATTTGTCTCGCCACCGTGTTGCGAGACTCCAGAAGGGGAAGGAAAGGTGAGAAGGTGAAATTTTCTTCCCCTTCTCACTGTCTCATGAGGAGTTTGGCCCTGGTGCGGGGTGGACTCCCCCGCCATAATGGTTCGATCTGGGCTCCCCCACAATAGTGGCTGGAACCGGGAGGCCAAATTGCATCAATTTAATTCAGCTGGCCCCTATTTAAAGGGTGCCTCATGTTAATGGAGAGAGACTTTTCTGGAGATGGCCATGAGAGAACTTTGCAGAGAGCTTTTGACCAGAAAGCATTGAGAAGGCATTTGTGAGAAACCCTTACCTG
This sequence comes from Sprattus sprattus, assembly GCF_963457725.1. Lineage (NCBI taxonomy): Eukaryota > Metazoa > Chordata > Actinopteri > Clupeiformes > Clupeidae > Sprattus > Sprattus sprattus. The sequence continues at coordinate 18,163,615 of NC_137924.1, forward strand.
TTGTGAGGTGGAAGGGAAACTGTGTCTAGCTGTGTGGACACCTTGTGCCTTGTTTCGTTTGCTCTGCTGAATTGTGTAAAGTAATAATGGTGCTTAGTAAGAATCTAGACTATAGTTAACCTATGCGTAGTGAATTGAGCCTAATGTGAGTCTGGGTAGTGAATTGTGAATTGTGCCTTGTGTGAGTCTGCGTAGTGAATTGTGTCTCATTTAAGTCTGTGTAGTGAATTGTACCTAATATTTGTCTACATAGTGAATTGTGCCTAGTTAAGTCTGCATGGTTAATTGTTCATACTCTAATTCTGCTAAGTGAACCGGCCTAGCTTGATTCTGCAAAGGAAGTTGTGCCTTGTTAAATGTAGCACTGTGAGTGATTGTGTCTGCGATTTATGTTGGTTTATTTTGTGTGCAATTGTTCGGGGTTGATATCGAGAATTCCCCCGGTAAATAAAAGCGAAATATATTTCTTATATGAAAGCCACCATCTCCTGCACCCTTCTTCCCAACTACACCACCCAGCACAGTCACGACCTCCCAAAACAACGTGGGGTGACTGCCCGGTCCCTAACACTATGAGAAAGGGATAACACTGATAAGGTTACAGCCTGTGTCGTATTCTTTCATAAATAATATTGGCAGAGATGTTTTTGATGGAAAAACTAGTGAGTCGACAACTTTCCTAACACAGCCAGACATAAAGCAAGTGCTTTATGACATAGCAAGACCGCTAGTAAGGTATCACTGACTAGTCCAACAGACAGAAGGCAGCTCAGCATCTGACTTGGATCCTTTTGTCTCTTTTTGCTCTTGCCAACAAGTAAAACTCAGTCCAACACTGACTCTTGCTCGTTACCTCTCTCTTTTTCACTTCTTCGCTTCTTCCATTTCTTTGTCATCTCCGCTGTGAAGTAGAATCCTGCACTAGCTTCTTATAGCTAGCAGAAGGATCTAGTTGTTGTGCGAGGTGGCATTATGTAGTTCTCGTGAGAGTTACATACCATGCATGCTATGGCAGTGGCACAGATGCCATTCTCCATATTACTAGTCAGTGTACCACCAACATGTTTTGAAGCTGTTATTTCAAAGTCAAATTGTTACATATTGTTGCTTAAAGTGTTTACAGTGGAAAATAGAGGGAGAGCGGGGATGAGACATAAATCTTACCAGGAATCAGATGGCTCCTTTCCAATGGGTAGTGAGATGAATTAGACCAGATGTGAGAGACGTCATTACAAAAGTTCAGGAACGTTTGCGATAACCTTGACTCTGTCAGGTCAAGCACAGGAAAATGTCAGCTTAAGAAGATTGTTCGTGATTTATCACTACTGAAGCACGTACGCCTCACAAAACGTATTTTCATGTCATTTACTCTGAGCAAATCTTCTAAAAATCTTACTTGTGTGTCCAGGCTTGACCTCTGGTCAGCGAGGAGAAGGTGGCTTAACACGACAGCTTAAAAATCAATGGAAGCCCTCCAAGAGAAGAAGCAAGCGCTTGTTCTCCAGTGAAGGGGAAGAACAGAGGGCATGACGGAGCGGCGTGAAGGTTATATGACTGGTGACCTGTGGTGCAGACATGATTGCCGTAGCGCTGCAAACCAGTCGGCGATCCTGAGTGCAGTCGCTGTGCCTTACCTCCCCCCACCATCCACTAAGGTCTTCCAGGGCATCGGCTGGCAACTAGCATCGACCCGTGCCCCGACCGTACGCGCTTTGTCTCTCAGAACTCAGCATCTGCCGTGATTTATACGCCACGTGAGGCACACTAGTGTCCGTGGCACATTGGGCTTTTTCTATCTTTCTTTCTATCTCTGTTACTCTCTCTCTCTCTCTCTCCATCTCTCTCCTCTCCTGCTGAGGCTTGTGAAATGAGGACTGGAATAGCTTTGCAGGGTGGATGAGTGCCAACACATAGGCTATAACTATCTATGGTGTTAGGTATGTATGAAGTAAAGGACAAACAACACACACACACACACACACAACCTATCACTATGGCGCAGACTTGCCAGAAAGTTCACTCTCCCAATATGCCAGAAAGAATCATCTTACGCTTATGCTGGTAAGCGTTGCACTTATTTTCAGACGCTTGAGATGCATTCCATTAGAACCCTGTATGCTGCTACAGGCCAGCTCTATACAAACATTCTCTCAGCTACACCTCAGCAAGCAGTGACGTGCATGTAAACTGTATGCAAACAGGCATCTCCTCGATGAGAATTCTTCGAGTTTAAAAGCATGAACATATGTATGTACCGGCAGTATCATGAGCCTCTCCAGGTCAAGCAGGCTGGCTTGATCAAACCCAACAGGGATCGCTATCAGATTATGAGCTGCAGCAAAGCGATAGCATCTTTAGCCTGCGGATAGGCCTTATCCTGGGTAATCTGCTTCATCTACAGCAGGACTCTCTCTGTCACTCCCCATAGGGCTCTTCCAGTGAGTTTTGCCGAGCTCCTCTGTGGGTGACAAAGCCTCTTACGCTCCCAGATAAACTACCCACATTTATGACAGAGGGCTTCTGCTGTCCTTGTGCATGATCCTACTAAGACCCAGACCCTGCAATATAGCATTCTTAGAAATCAGTGCCTCAAAAGGTGGCTGTTTATTTCATTACCTCCACAAAGGAGTTTATGTTTCAGTTTGTTTGTTTGTTTGTTTGTTTGTTTGTTTGTTTGGTTGGTTGTTTGTCAGCAGCATAACAGAAAAAACAACCGGCCTGATTTTCATGAAACTTTGTTGAGGGATGCAGCATGGGCCATTGAAGAACCTGTAGCTGATCCAAATCACAGGGCAGATCCATGAATTTAGTTTTTGTAAACATTGCGAGAAATAGCATTTGGCCTTGGTGGAGGTCAGCACTCTCTGAGTCTCTGAGTTTTATTTGTTTGCATGTTTGTTCCATTTGTCACAGGAGAAGCTGAGGAGATGCTACAGTAGCTTGCAAAAGTGTATTCAACCCCCCTGAAAGTCATTACAAACATTTGCAAACATTGTATTGCAAACATTTATACACTAGTATATTTCCAAAGGCAATACATTTTGGTTGTCTGCTAACATTAAAAATAAACATATTAAAACAACTGAAATATAGTACTTGCATAAGTATTCAAACAACTGTTTTTTGGAGTTCCAGATTGCTAGATAGAAGTGAATTTCGTATACCAGACTAAGATTTCACATACAAGACTCAAATATATATATAACAACAGGGATCTGAACGCTCAGGCTTGGTTCCTGGCCTTTTGTCTAGGTTGAGAGCCATCAGACTTTTGTATGTTTTGGAGCCAAAACCATTACACTTGATTGTTGGACTTTGTCTATGAGATGTTTGGAGCCAGGCATATTTAGCATTTAGATGTTTAATATGTTAATTCTACCCTATTATAAATTTACATTTATGTAATAATATTGAAGACTTTCCTTGTAACATGTGGACGTGCTATCAGAGGTTACTGGGCTATGCGTCGAAATAAACTGGTTCTTTCGCTAAGCCATCTTCCCAAGTCCTTTACTCTGAACATGCTAACTTCAACCAAGGAACCAACTTTGGTGTTTCATCAAGGATTCACCGAGAACGGCATCATCTTTTAAAATTAAGGCAGATAACAATTTATTCACAGATGACACAGAGGTGTCACTTATTTAACCATAACTCATCATAATCAGGTTCTACCTATGAGTAGAGATCTCCTATATTTTTATCTCATTCTGTTGATGGTCATTAGCCAGGTTGTGAAATATCCTCCTGGGAACCAAGAAACATTTACAGAAAAGCGAAAAAGAGTAAGAGGGTATGCATGACAAAAAAGTAAACTACAGAGGACACAAGTCTATGGGTCAGTTCTCAGGAGGATAACAGAGGGAATGGCGACTAAAGAGACAAGGTGATTCAAATGTTTAAGTGAGGAAAAGACTCCAAGAAAATACCCAAGTGCTTTGATGTCCAATTGAGCACCACTGGATCCATAAGAAGAAAGGGGAAGTTGCATTTCACCGCCCAGATGCTTTGTAGAAAAGACATTTCCCCAAACCAGGCATCCGAGGAAGACATTAACTGGTGAGGAAGGCCTCCCCAGTCCAGCCATCACCCCAGGGCTCTACTGGAGGGTGGCAAAAAAAACATTGTTTTAGAAGATCCACATAAAAGCAGGCATGGAGGCTGCTTAATGTAGGAAATGGTGTTTATAGCCATCAGAGACCAAAATAGAGCATTCTGGCCAATTCTTAAAGCACTACAGGTGCTAATTCTTGGTGCCACTGCCTCAAGAAACATCATCCTAATCGTGAAATATGGCAGTGGAAACATCATGTTGAGTGGATATATCTCGTCTGCAGGAGCTGGGAAACTTTTAAGAATTGAGGTGAGACTGAATATTATGAAATTCTACACAATATCACAAAACCTGTTGCAGGCTGTTGTGAAACTAAGGCTTGGGAGAGGGGTTAAAAAGTCAAAGTTGTTTATTGTTGTCACACAGCATGACACACCACACAACAACACACGCGTGCATTGGGCGGCGACACTGGACACACACACACACACACACACACACACAAACACACACGCATGCAGAAGAGGTCGCCGCTGAACTTTCTCCTCTGCTTTTAACCCATCCTGTGCTGTCCTTCCTCACGGGCTGCCAGGAGTAGTGGGCAGCCTTTATATTGGGGTTCTTTGTGGAGGAAACCCTTGTGAACACAGGGAAAACATGCAAACTCCACACAGAGGCACAAAGCTAAAGCATAGAATATTTCGGTTAAGCCCTGAGCATAATCCTACTGAGTATCTAAGGCACTACAGTCCAGGACTGCCATCCCGTCAACCTAGACGTTCTATATAATTTTTATCAAGAAGAATGGGGGGGGGGGAAACACTGCAGAACAATGTCCAAAGCCGGTACCGTCTTACTTCACTTCAGTCTGTTATTGCAGCCACAAATTCCATGGAAGAACCCAAACTGTCCCTCCAGAGTGTTAGAGAACCAGTTGAATGAAATCATCGCTCCAATTTACTCCTCACTGTTGGCCGGGTTCTCTTTTAGCAGTAACACGCAAACCAGTAGCCACCAAACATGTTATAAGTCGATAAAATGAATTGACTCTAGCTTGGAGGTACTTAGAAAGTTCAATATGTAAGACGATCATGCACACTTTGCTTGATGTGCCATATGGCTTCTAGCTTATTGAACTGGCAAGATTTAAAACCTGCCAGGATGTGTCTTCATACCATTAAAGTTAAATTGATGCATTTAAATTCCTTCATTTGATACAACATTGCCGTTTTAAGAAACTAAGTAATCCTGATTTTTTTAACTACAGAAAATACATCAATAGCAATGGCATTTCCGAGCATGATGCTGGTAAAATGAGAAATGGCAACATTCATTTGGTCTCTGTAAAAAAGACGAGTTATAAGCAGAGCACTTAAAAGGGCAGCAGTGGTCCTTCTTTGTATGTGAAAACTACAACTCATCTTCATGAATGGCACTTTCAAGTCACGGGACACATCAAGTCAAGTCACATTTATGCATTATATAGTGCATTTGAAAACAACAGGAGCTGTGCAAAAGTGCATTTCAGTCGTGGTTGACAATATTGTTGACAATAAACAAAAACAAGAATAAAATAATAGAATAAAAGTAATAAAAGTGAAGGAGTAAATGCCCAAATAACACAATAACAAAATAAAAACAAGAAAAACAGATAAAAGAGCAAAAGCTAAAAGGAAGTGAGAATTAAAAGCAGAAAACTTAAAAGAAAGTGGCAAAGACAAATAAAAGTGAACATAATCAAGCGAAATCTAAAAGTAATTAAAGAGAATGGATAAGAGAGATATAAATTCCCGGCTGTGCGTCTGGGTCCTGTTTGTCCTGTTGGGATTTATTTTCCCATACTGACCGGCAGACTATACATTATCCCTTACATATAGAACCATAAATAAACCACCAACACAATACAATTATTTGACTTAGTAGCAGACTTCACCAAAAAGAGTATTAGTTTACACTAATAAAAGCAGAATTTAAAGTCTAACCTCAGACTGAACTAGATGCTAAAAGAACACATCGACTAGTCAAAGCCCAGGGAAAGCCAGTGTATAAAAGTGTGTTTTCAACTTAATTTTTAAAAGTGCCCAAGTAGGCAGCAGATATAATTTGGGACCAATGACAGTAAAAGCTTGTCCACCATTTGATTTAATATTGGACCAAGGTAAGACCAGTAAAAGCTCATCAGAGGACCTGTGAAGCCCTTGATGGAGTGCTTGGGAGATGGAGCTCGACCTTTCACAGCCTTTAAACAAAACAAAAAAGAATTAAAAATCTTAACATCTGGGCCCTGTTCGGCGTACAACTGAAGCTAAGATAATTAATTTAGCTCGCAACTGGAGATTAACTAGCTCGCTAAATGAGAACAGGCCAAGCCGGTCTGGCGACGGGCGCTAATTTATTTTAACCTCAAGTTAATTTATCTCGTCAGCTAAATTGCGCGTGCACGTCTTGCTTCAAAAGGCAAGAAAGGTCGATCCCCAAAACCATGATTTTTTTGAAAGGTACAATGGTCTAAACTCAAAGAAAAACACTATTATTTTCTCCGATAAGGCAGGATATGATCATGAACGCGTTATGAAGAATTCAAGACCATAATCATGTCAAAATTCAACACTCCCGCGGCTACCACAGCAATATAAGAAACTGTCTATAAGATGTATAATACGTGACATCTTTTCCCCACACCGAAAGGTACTATGGTGCAACGGGTTTAGCGTATGGCTTGCATGCTGTAGATCACCGGTTCGACTCTCCTCACCCTCGTAGGAATTGTAGTTTTAAATCGCTTTGAATAAAACCGTCTGCTAAATGACTAAATGTGAATGTATTAATAAGAAATTCAATACATTTAAGCAATGAAAAGAAATTGTGTCTATTTCTCTCTTCTTATCATGCACCCACCTTACCATCCACCTCCACCATCCACCATTCAGTACCGCGCAAACACTAGACACGTTTGCAAAACTAAACGTTTGCAATGATGTAAGTTAAAGTAGGTAAAACAACTTTAGCCAATATCTATTTGGGTTTTGTGCTCAAATTTCCTGGGATCAAAGAAAACGTTAGTATTCATGTGCAAACTAAAAATCACGTCTCAGGCTGCATTATGAAAGTTATTTCGGGTTTATCAACTGTACCAATGTCTCAACTCTACTATAGGCTACCACTGTCATATAATTATGAGTGCTTTGTTCTCCGCATCGCCGACATTACAAAAATGAAGGCTACCACTCTCAAGAAAGTGATGACATTCAATGTTTGACGGTGGTGTATGCAATAAATGACTCGAGAAGGTCTTCTAAATTAATTATTCCTTGTCGGGTGGATCGGTAGCGCTCATACAAGAACTCATCATGATGGAAAAATGGATCTTCTTGGCGATCGCAAAGAACTCTTCCTACGCTAATCAAACTATGACTCATTGTCAATGGGATCCCTCCTTTTGGCGTGGGTGTGGCAAGTTTAGCCAGCTAAACTTTGCTTAGCCTGCCCTGGAGCAGGCTAGGGCTAAGCGATTAATTACCATGGAAATTGAGCAAAAGTTGCTTCGCCGAATCCGCTAAAGCGGTGTTGTCTTTTTTTAGCCTGGAGTTTAGCTCGCTAAACCGCTTAGCGAGTGTCGCCGAATAGTACCCAGACCTGAGCCATACGCTCAATGGTGTTTTGAGCCCTCAACTTCGACTGCCAGGCAGCGGCTGCCTGGAAGGTGGTTCCGCCCCCAAAACTCTTATCCAATCAATGTGCTTCCCAACTCCAAACCTCTGGTTCCGCCCCCAAACCTCTGGTCCAATCCAAACACTTTGAGCCCCAATTCAAACTTTCTGTATAGTGCTCTCATTCCAGCTCCAACTTCATTCCACCTCTCAGCAACGAGTGAAAGCTCCAACTTTACAAAGGTATGTAGCTAATATATTTCTATTTTAAACATGAAATGGCTAATTGTGTTTGCTTTAGGGCTGTACATGTAAGATGGGCCAGCTAATGTTATGTTTAGCATGCAATATGTTAACCATATTTAAAGATAGATCGTGCTAATCTTAGCTGTGGTAATGTCTTTTCAACCTACTAGCTAGCTCAATCTGGTTAAAACATTAGGTAACAGTAAGCCTACAAAGTAAGATTTATTACTGTAGATTAATCACTGTATAAAATGGGCCGGCTAATGTTATCTATACCATGCAATATGTTAACATAAAGAGAGATTATGCTAATCTTAGCTGTGGTAATGTCATTTCAACCTGCTAGCTAGCTAAATCTAATTTTAGCTGTGGTAATGTTATTTCAACCTGCTAGCTAGCTAAATCTGGTTAAAACATTAGGTAACAGTAAGCCTATAAAGTAAGATTAATTACTGTAGATATGTATTTAAGTGATTAATTACTGTAGATATGTATTTTAGTGATTGTTAATGGTTAGTGGTTATCTTTCAAATGACGTTGAGCTGCTTTGGAATAAGGGTAACTCTCAGGCAGCCAATTGGTTTTAGATACCTGTGAGGCACTTGATGTTGAGACTGGTTGACTACCAGGCTGCTTACTAACACTGGGTAACTCTCAGGCAGCCAATTGGCTTTGGGTGCCTGTGAGGCACTCGATGTTGATACTGGTTGACTTCCAGGCTGCTTTGGAATAAGGGTAACTGTCAGGCAGCCAATTGGTTTTAGATACCTTTGAGGCACTTGTTGAGACTGGTTGACTTCCAGGCTGCTTACTAACACTGGGTAACTCTCAGGCAGCCAATTGGCTTTGGGTGCCTGTGAGGCACTCGATGTTGATACTGGTTGACTTCCAGGCTGCTTTGGAATAAGGGTAACTCTCAGGCAGCCATTGATTTTAAAGAAGTGGCCATGCTGCCTGCTCTAAACCCCACTATGGCCACAGGGAGAGCCACGGAGTTCAAGTAATTTGCAATATTCCACATCCTATATCTGGGCTCTGACAGGTATAATAGACATTATTTATCCTGAATTTATGTTTTTATCTTTTCCTCCAGACAACAGCTCCAGCACCTCGCCAACCAGGTGTGCTCAAATGAGGATTTTGGACTCCTTACACTCACCTTGGGACCAGGAATGGTAGAGGTGGTAGTTGACGTTTTTAAAAAGTGTGTTGACACACACATCGCAAACATTAACAATACAAATAAAAAAATCTGTTGTTTGTTGTTGTTAATTAATAAAATAACTAGATGTTCTACATCACTGTGTATGTGCATTGAATTGGAAGTGTATTGAACTTGGCATCTTGATTTAACTAGTCTGATCATTTAGCTAGCTGGGCCTGAAATGAAATAAATACATTTCAACACTTATTTCTATAGCTTCACATAAGGGTTTATTCCAGTAGAGTGTCACAAGTTAATGAAACCCCAACTTACATTAATTATTTTAAAAAAATGTATCATCAGAGGAAACACATGATGAATTGGAAGTGTATTGAACTTGGCATCTTGATTTAACTAGTCTGATCATTTAGCTAGCTGGGCCTGAAATGAAATAAATACATTTCAACACTTATTTCTACAGCTTCACATAAGGGTTTATTCCAGTAGAGTGTCACAAGTTAATGAAACCCCAACTTACATTAATTATTTAAAAAAAAATGTATCATCAGAGGACACACATGATGGAGGAGAGACATGACTGATGGGGTGTGACGTATTCTTTATTGAAAGGCCAAGGCCAAGTACAACACTCATACACACAGTAACCAAGTTGATACAGAATAATGTGAAAATGGTAAAAATCTAATTTCCTCAAAAAAATCCTCAGGAATATTCCCTTCAAGAATATCAAAGGATTGCTTGATTCTAGGGTCCCTTTCCTTCTTTAAGCCATCTTCGATTGACTTCAGCCAATTCTTCTCCATTGCCTGAAACGGGGAAAAAGTATGAAAACATAAGCCTATGACTCCCTGAGACACACATCCTAAACTATTTTATCTTGTGATGACCTGAACTGTAGGCTACATGGCCAGTGTTAAGCAGTCTAAAGCATAACGTTAATCCACCATGCCTAGATTCCTCTCCACTGGCTGTCACAAAGTCACCTGTATGAAGTCTATTAAAAAGCCTATTACAACAACTGGTGGCTGCCTCAGAGTTATCCTTATTCCAAAGCAGCCTGGAAGTCAACCAGTCTCAACATCGAGTGCCTCACAGGCACCCAAAGCCAATTAGCTGCCTGAGAGTTACCCAGTGTTAGTAAGCAGCCTGGAAGTCAACCAGTCTCAACAAGTGCCTCAAAGGTATCTAAAACCAATTGGCTGCCTGAAAGTTACCCTTATTCCAAAGCAGCCTGGAAGTCAACCAGTATCAACATCGAGTGCCTCACAGGCACCCAAAGCCAATTGGCTGCCTGAGAGTTACCCAGTGTTAGTAAGCAGCCTGGTAGTCAACCAGTCTCAACATCAAGTGCCTCACAGGTATCTAAAACCAATTGGCTGCCTGAGAGTTACCCTTATTCCAAAGCAGCTCAACGTCATTTGAAAGATAACCACTAACCATTAACAATCACTAAAATACATATCTACAGTAATTAATCACTTAAATACATATCTACAGTAATTAATCTTACTTTATAGGCTTACTGTTACCTAATGTTTTAACCAGATTTAGCTAGCTAGCAGGTTGAAATAACATTACCACAGCTAAAATTAGATTTAGCTAGCTAGCAGGTTGAAATGACATTACCACAGCTAAGATTAGCATAATCTATCTTTATGTTAACATATTGCATGGTAAAGATAACATTAGCCGGCCCATTTTATACAGTGATTAATCTACAGTAATACATTTTACTTTGTAGGCTTACTGTTACCTAATGTTTTAACCAGATTGAGCTAGCTAGCAGGTTGAAAAGACATTACCACAGCTAAGATTAGCACGATCTATCTTTAAATATGGTTAACATATTGCATGCTAAACATAACATTAGCTGGCCCATCTTACATGTACAGCCCTGAAGCAAACACAATTAGCCATTTCATGTTTAAAATAGAAATATATTAGCTACATACCTTTGTAAAGTTGGAGCTTTCACTCGTTGCTGAGAGGTAGAATGAAGTTGGAGCTGGAATGAGAGCACTATACAGAAAGTTTGAATTTGGGCTCAAAGTGTTTGGATTGGACCAGAGGTTTGGGGGCGGAACCAGAGGTTTGGAGGTGGGAAGCACATTGATTGGATAAGAGTTTTGGGGGCGGAACCACCTTCCAGGCAGCCGCTGCCTGGCAGTCGAAGTTGAGGGCTCAAAACACCATTGAGCGAGCCATACTGAGAGCCAATGTAGTGCTAGTAAACAAGGTGTAATGTGGTCAAACTTCTTAGTCTTAGCTAAAAGTCTAGCTGTCGCATTTTGGACCACTTGTAACTTATGTGTTGCTTGGCTAATTCCTGAATATAGTGCATAGCAATAGTAGTGTCACTTCTAATAGGACCTTTACAGTTAATACAGAAGGCGTTTTTTTATGTCTCCCTCTAAATGAAGTGCTTTTCCTCCTATTCCAACACAATTCTCCAACCACTTTAACAACACTTCATGGTGTACTGTGTCAAAAGCAGCGGTCTAAGAGAACCAGAACAAGCTCTGAGCAGTAGGGCAGACCAACACATGTCAAGGTTCCTATTCTCATTCAAATACATTTGTAACTGATTCAAAACTGCACTCTCAAGTATTTTTGATACAAATGGGAGCTTAGAGATAGGTCTGAAACTGGAGGGGAATCAGGATTCAGGTTAGGCTTCTTTTGCAAAGGTTGTGTCACTGTATATTTAAATATGAAGGTACAACTCCTGAGATGAATGATTTGTTAATGATGTTAAGCACACTTCTGCCCACAACATGACAAACATCCTTGAAAAGGCGAAGTGGAATCAAATCTGTGGGCCCGGTTGTGGGTTCCATATGAGACTCGAGGTCAGTGCGGCAGGAAAGTGACAGCTTATTAAAATATCCTAGAGTGGAGGTAACATTACACATATTGTTAAAGCCATTGGCTGCTGTTGGTGTCAATGATCTGAACACTGATACCAGGGCCTATGGTGGTTCTGACACAATTTCTGCTAAATAGTCATTCCTGGCTTTTTTAAGCAGCCTTCTGATAGTTGATAGAGCAGTTGCACATAATATCAATTCTTTTTCCATTTTCTTAATGTGCATGTATGGTTGTTTATCCAGGGCTGGGATCAAGGTTTGGGTCTACACTCCTTCATCTATGACCTATAGGTGCAACTATAGTGTCAAGGACTGAGGTACATGGCAAATTAAAACAAACGACCAGCTCATCAACACCTGACAGGTACTGTATGTATGAGGCAGAAAATAGAAAACATGTTGTTTTGTTGAGCTCTCAAGTCTTCTCACGACACAATGTGTTTTTTAGGTGTTGCGTAGCAACCAATTACTTGCCAACTTCACGTTAGAATACAACACGGCTCAGCTAAAATGACTTTAATTTACAGTAAAGTAACAACACAAGTGATTCATCATCAGTCTCCATCATCACTTTCAATAACAAATCTTCGCTTTTCTGAATTTCCTCATGGCTGTTGATGTTTTCATTTTTGTCTGGATAGTGCAACTCGCTCTCACTCATTTTGAAAATGTCTCCATAGGGCAATACAGATCAGTATTGACTGGTGAGGAGGGCAATACGTGGCTGGCATGACTACACATTAGCCAATCAGAACGCTCGTACTGTCGTTGCCATGTAATAAGATTGATTTTTGACTGAACATATGATGATATTGATATAGCCATCTTCTCCAAGTGCCAAGTAGATGAATTCTAAAAACATCAGTATATAGCAGAAATAATTTCATTGCATGCTGTGTATATTTATATTTAGATTAAATGTTATTGTCCTTGTGCAAAGTGCAGATGCAAAGCCAATGAAATGCAGGCCAGTGAAATGCAAATGTCAGTACCCACAAAGGGACAATCTATGATATTTGAATTTGTGATGTTGAGTTTGAAAGATAAAAAATAGTTTATGAGAGATTATGGTTTGCCTGAATTATCAGACATCTGCATGATAAAGTGTAGAGTATCAATTATAGATTACTAAGTTAGATCAGTTTCATCTCTCAGCAGGTTCCAGAGACACAACATTGTGACCAAACACACTGCAATTCAGTTTGCATACTTCAACATGACCTTCTTCATAGTGCCCTGGTCTCCCAAGACCAGTGATTTAGAGTGGAAACACAATGTAAATTGAGGGATTACAAGCAGAATACCTATCTGCCCTTCCATGCTGTCTAATACTTCGCCTGCTTAAGCAGGGTTCATTCAATCAAATTAGTGTACGCTAGCTGTCCCCTTTAACTTTAATAACATTAGATACAGTCGGTAGTTACACATCAAACATTGTTTACTCTCAAAAATACTGCCCCATGTGAAATTAATATGTGTGTGCCAAATACTACACCTGCATGAATAAACATACTGAACAGGAAAAAGGGTAAATTCGTTAATGTATGTTTTTTAGATATTTTTTTTTGGTACTCTTATTTGTGCATAAGAAAACTATATACAGTAATATGCCTTTAAGAGTCCCTCTGTCTTGCTGATTTGCGTTGGCAATGTCACTGAGCTATAACCACTTCAAATGCCATTTCATTACAGACCACAATCCCCTGGTTTTCCTCATTGTTTTTGACATACAATCTCACAAAAGGGGATTTTGAGATCAGTAGATTATCAAACCGGAGCGGCGGTGACATAACCTGCCTCCGCTGGTACATCCGCAGGAGCAGACAGGAACAGTGGCTGTTGTTTTCAGCGGGGGATGTTTTCCATTTCGGCTGGCCTGCCATCTGTGCGTATCGACAGCTGATCAATAGTGGTGGTTTGGGAAAAAAGGACTAGAGATATCTAAGCCGATAACAAAAACTGGTGGTCAAGGTGATGGGTGTCTGTGGAAAAAAAATAAAGCAACGTCCTGACCTGCAAGCATGAAAGTGGAACTAGAGTCATTTTTTTTATTCATACATTTATTTATCTGTTCTGTTATTTATATATTTTGTCTTTTTCTCCTTCTATCTTTTTTTCCGGCGCAGTGGAGGAGAGGAGGCCCACTGAGAGACAGATCGAGGAGGCGTCAGACAGCGACCCGGAGACAAAATCGAGAGGAGGAGAGGAAAAGAAATCAATGGATTACAATCTCAGAGAAAACAGGGAGCCACTCGCTGCTCCCCCCAATCTCCCCCTTCCTCCCTCATCCACCCACCAATGCAACCAATACTTTAAGTGATAGCCAACGCCTGGGCCTCTGTCCCAGAGCTCAGACAGACTGATCAATGCTCCTTGTCCCAGGCTTTACTTGAGACCCCCGAGCTCCAGTTGCCAGCCTAAACCTGAAGCCAGGCAGCCATTACCTACCAGACTACTGCAGTACTGCCGCTACTACCGCTGGCAGCCAAACCCTCTCTTTCACTAGGCTCCTCACACACAAAATGCTGCTCCCAGCAAAAAAAAACCTGGCTATAGGATGTGTTAAAAGATCAGAATTTTGACAGGGTGAATGCATCACTGTGGATCCTGTTATGCTCCGACATGCCACAGAGCAGTGCCAAGACATTTTGGTGCTGAGTTTCCACGGCTCCTCTTTCCTGCAGTGTCCATCTGCACTACACAGACCCCCCCCCCCTTGGACACTGTGACTGCGTGTCAGAGAGCATGCAAAGCAGACACTGGTAACTTTGTTTTGGGGAAAAAAGGAAAGGAAAAAGGGTCCAGAAGAACAAAATCCCTCTGTTGCCATCACTGTGAGTGAGGTGAGCACCGATTAGTGCTCTCAAACTGTCAGGCTCCATTACGACTCCGGTGACTACAGTATTTCACATTTACTGTAAGTGGCAGAACGCCTGTGGCCTGTCCCTGTTGATGGAGAGGAAGGCATTGCGAAGCAGACAGATGGTTATTTTCCCCCGAATACATCCTTTTAATGATGCTCATTCTGCAGGGGAGGCATGGGCATCGGCTTAGCAGTCACTGGCAAATCTCAGACCAATAGGAGTGGATATACTGTATATCCCATAATAATCGCTCCGGCAATGCAAAGGCGGCCTGTCACGCCAAAGAACATGAAAGTAAATGGAGCTTTATGAGCGATGATGCGGGGGGAGTGCTTTGTCTGTCTTTTCCTGCTATTCTACGCTACCATTAAATAAAGAAATAAATAGATAGATGAATAATGCCTGTTTTGGAGGGAGGGGAGGGGTTTAGGGGGGGTGTGGTTGGGCGGTACTTTTGAGGCGTTTATTGGAGCTGTGTTGTTCTCGGCAAATACAAAAATTACATTCCCCAAGACAGTTTCTGGCCTCAGAGGCAGTGACAGCTTTTGGAGTTTTACATGTGAGCCTGTGAACATTAAAACACTCTCCCCTGTAATGATGCGTATTTATGTGTCTTTGAGAATAATATTCACTCAGCAGACTGAAATACTAAAGAGCAGCTTTAAAGTGTTGTTTCCCAAGACAAATCCGCATTCCAGTTTGTGTGTATGTGTGTGTGTGTGTGTGTGTGTGTGTGTGTGTGTGTGTGTGTGTGTGTGTGTGTGTGTGTGTGTGTGTGTGTGTGTGTGTGTGTGTGTGTGCGTTTCCTTTTTATGCAGTTAGTGCAAAAGTACCTAGACACCTTCATTTGTCATGGTAGGAGATCTATGCTTTTACTCTGACTACAGATTACACCCATAATATACTCAGCGGATCAATCACCTAAGGCATTGCAATACAGAAGAGCACTTAAGTGAAAACTGAGAACCAAAATTGTGTTCTGGCATCAGGTTAACCTCGACTAGATTAACTGACACAGTTTCTCGGTTGGCTTTGTGTTTTTTGCCCTTCATTGTTATGTAATAATAGGGTTGTATCAGTGTTTCATTTCCGGCATTATGGGACGGGTAATGGTGGATGGACAGGAAGTGACTGTGATTTTAAGGCACTTCACTGAATCAATAGTGCCCATTTATGGCTGCGGCACTGGTACATTCTTGTGGTATGGCCTAATGACTTCATAGTCTGTGCAGAGATGCAAAGTGCAAAACCACTTATCTTCATGTTCAGTTGTGATTTGATATTTTACACCTACATTGATCAAAGTATTACACTTCTATTAGGTGATGTTAAAGGTTTATGTGTATATATACAGTAAATATATATATATATATACAGTATATATATACATATGTATATATAGTTATCTCATGAGAAAATGGACCACTCATCATGAAAACAATTTCCAGCCATATTCCAATTATGTTGTAGTCATGTGAAGAGGATTTCCATTTCCAGTGGAGAAATGGCAAGGTCAGCAGTTATGCAGTCATCAGACCAACATGCATGAATCTGCACGGACATGCAGCTCGGAGCGATAATCATTTTATTCTTAACGGCTGTACACTACTACAGTGTCGCTTCAGATTTTTATGAGTATCAATTTCATGTCATCCTTCAGTGGTACTCCCATTGGAGACTAAAAAAAAAGTGTTCACCATCCTTAAAGAAGAAAAATCAATAGTCCATCTCTTAATGTAAAAATGGGAAATGGGTGGCACTGATGCATGCTGGGTAATTTATGGAGTTCCAGAAGCAGCTGACGTAGAGCGAAATAGGAAATGATGGTGATGGGTGT
Source organism: Sprattus sprattus (assembly GCF_963457725.1). NCBI lineage: Eukaryota > Metazoa > Chordata > Actinopteri > Clupeiformes > Clupeidae > Sprattus > Sprattus sprattus. The sequence goes on from NC_137924.1 coordinate 18,180,298, forward strand.
GAAACATCAATCAGATAGCAGCACAGAGGGGGTGAGGTGTACACACACACACACACACACACTCTAATGTTCACTGAGCTACAGTGGTGAGGAAGACTAGGGTGCAGAAGCTGACAGGTAAGAATGAGCAGTATGTGGGTGTGCGCTTGTATGTGGGTGGGTGTATCGAATAAAGATTGTTTGTGCAAGTGCATATGTGTGTGAGTTTGTATGTGTGTGTGTGTGTGGACAGGCAGGCGGACAGCTAGGGCCTTGGAGTACACTTGCCTCGCTTCGTCGTCAGTCCACCTCATTTGCTAGACTTTACCGGCGAGGCTCACAAAGCTGTCTTGAATCTGAACAAGAAAGCAGAGACACGTCTCCTGAATCAGGATTGGGTCGAAAAAAGCCCTGTGGTCCCACATCCCTCATCACAGTCCGTGTGTGTATTTGTGTGTGTGTGTGTGTGTGTGTTTTGTGTGTGTGTGTGTGTGTGTGTGTGTGTGTGTGTGTGTGTGTGTGTGTGTGTGTGTGTGTGTGTGTGTGTGCGTGTGTGCGTGTGTGTGTGTCTGTCTGTGTGTGTGTCTGTGTGTGTGTGTGTGTGTGTGTGTGTGTGTGTGTGTGTGTGTTAGTGAGAGAGAGAGAGAGAGAGACAGAGAGAGAGACAGAGAGAGCAGGATAGAAACACTGAGAGTGAACATAGTTCACACACATGTACATTGAAAGAAGCTGTGAGTTGGCTAGAAGTCATACTCTTAGGCATATTTAGCGCTGGTTTATCCATTATTGATTTCTGTGGGCTCACCCTCTGTCTTGTTAAATTTAATTTCCTCAAAACTGCATGGCCGTTTGTGTTCTATTCACAAGGGTCAGTTTTCTTAGCATTTTGCATTAAATTTGTATTCCCAGATGTAGACATCAGATTTCAGCAAAGAGGTTGCAGAACTGGTTGTAACATCCTTCAGAGTAAATTATTCCTTTCTGCAATTTTACAACACGTTGGATCCAAGTCATTCTAATTTTTTTTACAATACTGCAATTTATTGCCTCTTAATAGACCTCAGCCCATGCTTTTAGAACTGTTCTGTATTAGATTTTCTTTAGTTCATCTTCGATTCTCCCACAAAACATTATCAATGTGCTCTCTCTCTTGCTCCCCTCTCAAAGGACCTTTCCTTGCAGACTTTGAGAGGGGGAAGAAAAGTGTTGAGAGCGCTAGTCTGCTAAGCATGCTCATCACTCTTATTGATCCATCCTTTGGCTTCCTCCAGCTCATGTAAATTCAGACCCATCCTCTGTCTATCCCCCACCCCCCAGCCCCCAGCCCAAACCCCCCAAACCTCCCACACCAGGCCCTGCCATTGGCTAACCATGACAGAAGTTTCAAAAAGTGCTCAAGCGTAGCCTGGACCTCGTATGACAGTCCCTCGGAGAGAGATAAATAAATAAACAGAAGGTCACTGCCACTGCAACGCATACATTTTGTATTCCTGTCATAAAGGAAAGTTTCTCGGAGAGACGGCACAATCACAGACGAAAAAGCAAAGGAGCAGAAAACACGGAGGGAGGGAGGGAGGGATGAACGGCACTTGAGTGTTCAGGAGAAGAGAGAGAGAGAGATGAGAGGCCTGGAGCATCGGCTCGATGCTCAGTATCTGTGCACACATGCATGCATTATTCCAGCCCACCTACTCGCAGACATATGTCAAACTGCCCACATAGGACTTCAGAGGCCACTTCATTAAACCTGAGGGCAAGAAACAACAACACGCGCACCCACACACACACACACACACACACACACACACACACACACACACACACACACACACACACACACACACACACACACACAAGAATAAACTACTTTCAAGAAAAAAGAAGGAAGACTTGAAAAAGAAAGGCATGTCTTTAAATTTGTATGTGTGAAGGACTGAGCCTCTTGTTGATGTGCGGCCCGAAGTTGCGTAAGGACGATTTGTCACAGGGGGCATCTATCTATCTCTCTCTTTCTCGCTCTCTCTCTCTCCCCCGACACGAGAGTCGGGATGGTCATATGGAGCATCAGCAGCTGCCAGATCCTCCCCCACGGTTCCCCTCGCCGGCGCTCACGGAGCCATCAGAGGCAAATAAATCACCTCGGGGACGCCGGGCCATTTTTCACTTCTGGCAAAGTGGCCATTTTGTAGTAAACTCAGAGCGCGAGCAATTTGCACAGTGGAATATGAGCTCCTCTCTGTCTGTCGGCCCCTCCCGTGATTAACGACACGTTGGGGCGGCCTCCCCTCAGTTCCTGGCGGAATGAGTGTACGTGAACTTCCTCCTTGATACACGTCAGACACACTCAAGTAAAGGAGATGAACTTGAAGGCGACTCGGTGAGTTCCGAGAAACATTGCGCAGAAGTAATTTTGGCAGACGTGGGGGCCGGCTATATAGCGTGGCCTCTCCCGTCTTGGGGCATCTGGATGGGTCTTTCAAACACGAACCAGAGAACAACAGGCCACTTCACTCGCCCTGATTGCGAAATGGGTTCTCTTGTTACAGTGTAGGAGTGAGGCCTTGCATGAATGGATAGATGATGAGATTTCCATGTGCGCACTTGAGAAAGCCCCCAGAACACAAGCAAAGAACAGAAAAACTGGATCACAGGAGCTAGAAGCAAGAAGCGGGCTTAGCAGATCCCCTGGGGCCACACCATTCATGTGTTCTATGTTCCAGAAATTGCATGTTCACTTAGCCATATGGCATGTTTTTCACATGGCTCGATTTAAGCATCCTACTACAATATTCATGACATACATTATGATGCTATTATAGGATTAAACTATGACTTGATCAAACATTACCACAGTCAGTTCTAAATAATCAGGTTGCTGTGACATTAACAATTCACTTGATACAACCTGTCTATTAAAACATGCTTTCATCCCTCTGAGGAATTGCACAATTGAGTTTCGTAGTTTCCCTCGTCATACACGGCAAGGCACGGACAGATGTTTTCCAGATGTTCCAGTGGAACAGATATACAAATCTTTCAGTCCAAGAACATTGTGTCCTGAGCCATCCTGTGTTCTGGCCATATTGTTTATGCCTTCTCGACACATTCTCTCGGCTTCTTCCTCGCCTGCTTTCCTGCCTGGCGTTCCTCTAATCCCCTACGCCTCCCTTCAGGGGCGCAGCCATCACTGTGGTGCGGGTTTGTCTGCAACCCGGCATTTCTTTCGCTCTGTCTGGCGGAAAATGAGGTCAGGTGAAGGAACAGTAATCACGCAAGGTAGATTGAGTGGAGGGGGCCACATTAGTCTGGAAACCGTGTAAGTACCAGTGAAAGCCTTGAGAATGAGGCTGAGTGCAGGAGCTTCGATACAGATGCAATATCCGTAATTAACTTCGAGGAGGTCAGGAGTTTTACCTTCATGACACAGTGGTGCCACAGCATCAGTGGCGGTAGGTACTACTTTGTGTTTCACAAGAAATTCTGCGACACACTTGACAGTTCTCAGAAAAGCAATAACAGCACAAGCAACTAGTAGAACAACAACACATGATTCACTAACTTATAGGCATCCCACACGCTATCTGTCAAGGGGGTGAATTTGTGATGTCACCCTCTCTCTCCGAATGCCTCACTCTGTCTCCGGCACTAATAACATATCCATTTGGCATCAAAATTTAAACTCATTTTCATTGCGTCTGCTAATTAAAAGTGAGACGGGGCGCAAAGAAGGACACATCATTAAGTTTTTAAAAGGAGCAGAGGTTAGCTAGCTTCCCGAGACATTGCGAGCAGATTGGCAAGGTGTGGACACTTGAACCATTCAGTTAAGTTACACCCTTTATGGAGTCCTCTGCCTCTCCCTGTCATTTATAACTGAAGGAAGAGAAGGTCTGTCACCCACTGTGCTGTTTATTTGACTTCAGGGGACACCTATCTCTCTCTCTCTCTCTCTCTCTCTCTCTCTCTCTCCTTCTATATATCTCTGCCTCTCTCTCTCTCTCATTGGAAGTTTTAGGGGGCCGGTTTGGTATCAAGAGAGGAGAGGTGTCTTTTTTATGTATTCCATCTTAAAATTCAGCGGTGCTCCAACTCTGTCACACTACTTAGCATGAATGCCCCTGGAAGCAAGGCATTATAGATAGTGAGGGGTGTGCAGAGAAAAAAAATATCACACTCTTTGGCGTTTCTTTCAGCTTCTCCAGAATTTTCTTTAAAGAAAAAAAAAACCTGTGAATGTTCTGCGATGGTCTTAAGGGAAATGCAAAAGACGTGAAGAATATCTATCGTATCCAATCTTCATCTCATCATGTTTTAATCAATGCCCCCTCTAGATTGCCCCCCCACCCCCATAACACTGCTACTCTCTCTCTCATCCTGACACCCCTCTCTGACACAGAGAAGAAAGAGGTTTCGAGTGGGTGGCAAAATAACATCAAACCTGGCTTGCCACCAAGATCCCTCCTTCTCCTTCTATTTCTCCCTATCTTTCTGCTTCTCTTTCTCCCTCTCCTCCTTCCCCATCTTTCTCTTGAATCAACATTCTTTTAAGGCAAAAAACAAGCTCAAGCACCTATCACAAGCAATATAAATATGTATACATGAACAATACAAAATAATACATGGGATTTATCTGCCTTTATTTCAGTGCGCTGAGCTGAGTGCCAAGGACTGACAAGGAGTATTTTATGGTAAATCAATCATCTGTATCGTGTTTCTTTACATAGTATGCATAGTGCTAATGCTGAATTCCAAAGTACACAAACAAACAGGCACTGCACCCTGCCAGATAAGCACGCTCTCTTCTTGATATGCTCACAACCTGACTGCGTGAACTGTGAATATTAAATTGAGCTCATTGACAAGTAAGTTTTCCGTTTCATGTTGAGCTACTTGAAATACTGCTGAAGTAGTGGAAAATTACAGACAGTAAGGGTCTGTAATTGGGTTGAGTGCTAGACAAGGAGTATTAGATTCTGGCTTTACTGGGTCAAAATGCTGATATGTTGGTCATTGAGAGTTTTTGTTTATTTCCTGCCGTAATGATTATTTCATGAGTCTTTGAAGCTATTTTTGCAACCATCCTTTGATTTCTCGCGAGCCAATCACGAGCCACAAAAGAGCGGGCTGCATAACAGGATTCATTAACAGAGATAAAAATCAAACGACTTGCACCCCACAATGATTTCAAACTGTGTAGAACAGCCTTGTCTCCTAAACAGGAAATCCAGTGCACATTTCACACCGCAGATGTTGGAGATGTTCATGCATTTTGCAGGAGATGTTTACAACCGAGCCACAAGGCTTAAAAGGCAACTCATGGGTTACTGCCTGTGTGTTTGTGCCTCTCCTCTGTGCCCGGGTTTTTTTTTTCAGCGCATGAATGCCGCCGATGTGCCCTTTGTGTTTTGTAAGGGGGTGGACTGCCTGGAAATCAGAGTTATGTGCGACTTCCTTCAGGGTGGCCAACATCCAGTTGGATGGCCCTTTCTCTTACGGCCAATCTGTCAGCGCTCACATCACAAGTCCATCTCCTGCTTGCTCTGTGTCGCTCCATCTCCCTCTTGCTCTCTCTTTCTCTGTCTCCACTCACAGCCTGTCACTTTCACACTGCAGGGCCTGGGCTCCTATCCATATTGCCTTTGTCCCGACGCACTTCCTGATTCATGCACCGCTGAAAGAGCCTTCTGGAAATAAATTGGGGCTACCTCAGCCAAAACGAGACTGCGCTAACTGTATTGATGACTGGGGGGGGGGCTTACTGCTGTGCTTATGGCTTAGCAAAGTGCTGCCGGTCTTTGTGTGCGTAATTGGTCGGCTCCTCAGCCAAAATGAAGGCCATGCACAAGCTGTGTGCTTAAAGACAGAGTAGTCAGAGAGAGAGAGAGAGAGATACAGAGAGAGAGAGACGCACGAATAGAGAGAGAATATAGTGAGAAAAAAAACAGAGCGAGAAAACCTTGCTGCCACTATGTAACATGAGGCACCCTGTGAGGGCTGTCCACGCAGTTTCCAGGCAGTGCTCTCCCCATTAAGACATCAGTGCAAATTAGCAAATGCACCATGACGACATCCGCTGCATAACTCTTAATGACTCCTCGATGACTTTCAAGGCCTAATTGCAAAAATAACTCTAACACTGATGCATGTCTTCAGACCCGTGGTGGAGGCCAGACAATTGCAAGTAATTACCAATTCAGAACAAACACGTTATTTTTGAGTCATAACCTCCTATCTCCACACATGGCTGTGCCCCAAAACACATCAACATTTACATGAGATATTAATCAGTCAGAGTGTGATGAAATCTGATATCCCCTGTGAGTAAGAGCATGGGGATGCTTAAAATAGTGGGCCCGGAGAATTTTCTGCAAGCAATGAGGTTGAAGCAAAATGTTAACAACACCAAACAAAAGCTCCCTCTCTCGACAGAGTGGTGTAGATCTTGATTTGTGTTGATCGTTGAGCTCTGGCTTTATAAATATTTACAGTGCGAGGAGACTTATACCCGACCCACAGGCTCATTCTTCTCTGCTGAGCTGAGAGAAACAGAGAGAGCATTGGTGGGCCAACTCATGGTAGGCCTACTGTATCGCAACATCGCCCACAAGCAAGTTAATGCCTCCACACAGAGAAAACAATAGTGTTTTGTCACTGCAGTGTTTGTGGAGAGGCAGGCAGCTGTGCCAGACTCGACTGCTACTACTGCAGAATTAGTGTGAAAAGAAAAACAGAAATAGTGCAAGACTTAAAATAGAAGTGGTTGTGCAATATTTCCTGAAATGAGTGCAGCATCAGACTTGAATATACCCTTTATGATCATACAACATTTCCAAATGAGTTTGACCCATTATAATCCACCTTTAATAATACTATGTGTTGTTTTAGATATTGCAGCACATTTTTGTCCCATCCCATTTAGAAATGACAGTGTGGCTTGGTGTGAAACATTCTGAAAATAGCACTAGTGTGTTGCAGGAAATGAAACGTGTATTGTTTTTTTTTATCAAACTTTTTTCGAAAGGGGAGCTTTTTTCCCCCCTTTTTCTCCCTCCTGCAGTTGAAGATGAACTGAACCCTGTCCCAGAGGCTTAGCCTCGTGTTGCAACTCCACATTTAACCTCCTTCTGCAGCTGCACTGGGGTGATAAGCACAGCTGAGTCCTGGGCCCAGTGGAATTCCTGCCACGTCATGCTATATAAAAAAATTATATATGAATATAAATATATATATATATATTTATATAAATAAACTGCTGCCCAAAGCACAATGCGAAGCCCAGACACACGAGATTGCCACATCTGCTTTCAGCGTAGCAGGGCAAAGGGGAGGAGAGGATCAGCAACCTGCCACATATGAGATTCAGCGGCGTGAGTGATGCCTTGGTGAACAGTGTCCGCTGTATGTACGTCCGTGACATCTCTCGATACTATTGCAATCCAGCCATTGCTCTCGGCTCTTTCCTTCCTATGCTGGCCGATCTCTAGAGTGTCCCAGGCTGATTAAGTAAGCATTTAAGGCCCCTCATTTAGTACGGACAGCCATTTGGAGCTGATCAATGTTAAAAAGCCTGTCGCATCCAATCATTTCACATGACATATGTGAGAAGCCAGAAAGTAGCAGCCAGCAGTGTGCTAGCGCTGGTAAAGGCTACATCAGCAGATGTGAGCCCTGGCAGAGTATTGATCTAGCCCGGGCCAGCCAGAGAGATAAAGAGGGAGAGACACAGAGAGAGCAGGGGCCTGGCTTGGATGCCGTCCCCCTCTCTGATACATTTATGCATTTCAGTGCCGCAGCCCCCGCGGAAAGAGAGGGGGTGGGCTCGCTCACAAGGAAGAGAAGAGGGGAGTGGAGAGAGAGGCCATGGCGGCTGTTGGAGGGATCTAATGTTACAGCGCGCCGTGCAGCCCAGGGGCGCTTGGGCCTCCCTGCTGCCGAGCACAGCTTGTAGATCAATTAAACGCAGCTCCGGCTGAGCGCGGCGCTACTGATGCATTGCAACGAGGGCTAGCGTGGCGCAACGCTCGGCACGGTGCTCACTGCAGGCCGCCAGGGCCGGGGAGCAGGGGCCACTATGTAAATACAGTTTAATCCTGCTTAGGAGAGCAAGCAGGAGATCGCCGCGTGCAGCGCACCGCTGCCACAGATGCTGCCCGCCCGGCCGCACATCCTTCCTCCCTCGTGTACATCAGATGTACGCAAACACGTTCTCAGTATGCTGCTCGAGGGGAAGGATGTGCTTAAGGGAAAAACACACAGAGATTAAAACACTGACATGAGATGTTAGGGTGATGTTAACATACAGAGGATCTGTAGCATACATGGATGGGTATGCCGTGGTTGTTCCTTTCAGAAATGGAGATCAAATCAAAGTCCTGAAATAGCAAGGGCATTTATTTTTGTTCAATTTTTTTGCTATACATCTCATTCATAAGGATAAACACAGGATTATTCATGAAGGAGTTCCCACATATAAATAATGCCTTTGTTGGGGTAAGCAGACTTTTTGAATGTCTTTGAAGCCGCACAGGTGAGCCAAACTGGCTGAGGCTTCTGAAAAAGGTGAGACGTTATTGGTGCCAGAACTTCCAGGGGGTGTGCGCTCTGAAAATAGTTTGTTAATTGTATGCAGTGGGTTTATCAGCACTTTCTAGCAGACCATAAGTCCGAGGAAAAAAGCAGAGCTGGACATTGATGTATGGGAACCAAGAGAGGACATTTTGGTCACAATTGATTTGGATGGTCCCCTATAGATAATCTACAGATACTAATTTTGGTCACACTTTATTTGGATAGTCCCCTACAGATAATCTACAGATGCTCATTTTGGTCACACTTAATTTGGATGGCGCCCTATAGATTATCTACAGATAGACACACTATAATCAAACTCTGGGGACCGAATTAAAATTTCAACAAACCATCTGTACAGTCTCTGTAGGTGGACTAGATGGCTCTGTGCACCGACGTTCAGGGACTACATAGCATTGTAGACATTTTTCTTTTCTAGATAATTACATTTCTAGACAATTAAGTCAATAATTATTCCCTAAATATTGCTTATCAATACAGTGATTAAAATATAAGAACATATACAGTGTATGTTATCGAAGGTGCATTGAGAAGGCACTGAGCTGTTACAAAACTAAGAGCTGCCCCCATCCAGTAATGAATGAAACACGTTGAAGAAACTATTTTCTATATACGTACATACTATTTACTAATTATTATTATTTAATTTTTTTACAATTTCCTTTTATTAAACATCTCTTCTGATGGCCATGTAAAAACAGAGGAGATGCAAACTGCAGTATTAGATATCTGCTGCCAAATCTATTTTCTGGTCGGGGTTAATGCAGAGCTAGTTGTAATGGCCGAGCTGGAGGCGAGGCAGTGGGAAAGATCATTGACATGTCAGGCAAATGTCACAGTGCTTTTAACCCAGCCAGAGAGGGGCCACAGCCGCAGATGCCATCCAGTGGCCTGCAAAATGTCAATGGCTTTTTACCCTCATTTGACAAAAGGGAGAGTGGGCTGTGCTTGTGTATGATCCTCAAGCAAATGTCAGGAAGCCATTTCACAGTCCCTCCGAGTTTCTCTTCCCCCCGAGACGCGGCATCTGCGTCAACAACCACACTGACCGCTGCGCCTTAACGTCCAAATAACCGATGACCGAAAAAAATGCCGATGGGCCACCTGGGAAACGCTTAAAGAAACTTAAAAATCGGTGCAACTGTGTGAGGTTTTAAACGAGGTGCATAGGGGGCACGGACGTGCCATTGTTTGTGTTATCCCGTTACATGTCGTATAATTGGGCGTCTGATGGACTGTGATAATGGGAGCTAAAAATAAACATGCCATCTGTTCATCTATCTGACTGCATCAAGGCGCCACATATTCCGTTCCTCTTTTGCTCCTGGAGAGCCAACACGGGTTTCATTCTCCGCTCAGAGGGCACACTCTTTCTTAACCTCCGACTAAGCACCTTGAACAACAAGACACTTCAGCAATATAACAGAGGAGAGAGAGTTTGTTATCTAAAAATAACATCATGGCTGCAAAGGCCAGATGACCTTCAAGTGGTCTAATGGTTCTACAATGTAAAAAATATTTTTTTTTTTTCTATGCTTTACAATACAAGTCGTTTATTGCTATGCAACAGCTTAATGCTACCCGAAAGCAAATGCTGTTTACAGGTATATTAGGTCATCAACTGCTAGGTGACAAAACCGCAAACTTACAAGAAATAAAAGAAAGAAAATATAAAAAACTTAGTTAGAATGCTTCTCAACCAATAGTGCAGCCATAACTACATTTTGTATGACAGGCCTAAAGTGTAATACATAGAGCAGCATTGCAGTAAGAGATAGTTGCAATCAGTTGACCTTTGAGTAACAGATGCTCCAGAGAAACACAGGTCTGGTATTTTACATTTGGTGCATTACAGTAGTCAGACTGCGTCTGGTGCTGTATTGGGTTTGTAGAGTCCTTGTTGTTTTGGGTGTAATGGCTGTATCTGAGAGGGTATCAGTTCGCGCACAGCACAAGCAATCTTGCGGCTTCCGCACCAAGGCATCGTGTTACAGCTCACAGACCCTGTACATTCAAGACCACAAGGGCAACCAGCACTTCAAGTCAAATCAACCTCGACCTCACAAAAAACAGCCTTTGGGTAATAAGGTCATACTGTAATCTGTATAGTCAGCATAAATTCATTGAATATATATTTGGAGTCAGTTCAACCAGGGCTGAGGTTGTGGATTGCAAAACAAGAAAAAAAAAATCCTGTGAGTTTAAGTGAGTCAATCACACTAGACAATTAAACATTACACTTCATAAAATCATATGCAGTCTCACTGGGCCTTTTAACCTGATCCATGCAACACTAAAAGTGATATACAGATCAATATTTCTTTTTGCCAGGTTTAGCAGGATCAGCTAAACAATGGGAAGAATGGAGCAATGTGCAAAATTCAATATTGAGAAAAATGATCCACGTTTCGCTGCCATTCTCTCTTATTACCCGACATTTGTCAACAGGACTCAGCACTAAAGCCGCACCTCTCTCGCTCTCTCGCTCACTCTCGCCATCAGCATTATTTGAAAGTCAACAAAGTCACGGCTTTGCTGATTTTCTGACTTGTCGGAGAGGCTGCTGGCTGAGTGCGGTATGGGATGACACCCTTTTGAGGAGTGCAGCACCGCAGGGTGGGCATACGACAGGACAGAGAGAGAGAGAGGAAGAAAGATAGAGAAAGGAAGAGAGAAGAAGGGACAGAAGCTCATACTGATGCATGTTATGTATAAAAATAAGAGGGCAAACATAAACAAGTGTCACAGTATGTGTGTCTTCGGAGCATCATGCAACAAAACATCTGTAACGCCCACCATAGATTAATTTAGAAATAAGCTATTATGTCACTTCCATTCCAATAACCCATAGGTGAGTATTCATCTTGTAGAGTTCTTTGTTTACATTCATGTTGACATGGAACAGGAAGAGTCCATCAAAACAACAGCTTGAAAGATCCATCCAGTGCTATATGTGCTACATGTTGGCTTGCACGCTTTAGCAACTTAGTGGGATTACTCGCTCACCTGACTGCATCATATTCCACAACTGCACAGGTCATTTACCTGTGATCTTTGAGTCAATGCATCGTTGCAAACACACAAGGCGTGAAGAGTGAGGCTTGGGCATTGCATCCAAATCCTACAGCTTTGAAATGGCGCATTTTATTTCAGCCGCATAGCAACAGTACATCTCTGTGCCGGCTCAAAGATCGGAGTGTTTACATTTACATGCATTTTGCATCCATTATATGCAAGCATGTGTTAATAATTCCCCATTTCTTTTGTTTCAGTGGTCTGAGTATGTAGGACAGTGGAATCAGCATATTACACATGTTAACCACCAGTAAGCCCAGAGATAATGATTGTTTATTATGTGGTGTATTACGGCTTCACCTTTCCCCATACTGTCATCATATCTCCATAACAAGAATGAGCCAAGGCAAGTCAGGCAATGGACGCAAGGCACAAATGAGCATAACGCGATAGAATGATCACGGAAATTACACTAGCAGTCAAGTGATTTAATATTCATGCCCATTAACGTGTCTTGGTTCGTATATGAGCAGTATATGGCTTCACTTGGTCTTGTCACAGTATAACCATAAACTGAATGAAGGATTTCTTCTATTGTTCAGTAAATCAGTGAACCTGTCAACTAAACAGTTAAACATATGCCATGACCTTTCCTAAAATTAAGTTACTGAATAACTTATAAATACCAGCTAAACTGGAGTTTTAGGCCTCTAAAAGAGCACAATATTGTGGACAAATCATGTAGACATTGGCAAAGTGTATAATTGTTTAAAAGGTTATCGAATAACAAACTCATTTTTTTCACCTGTTGAAGACTCTCGAGTAGGCTAAGATGGCGAATGCCATTCATGTACCAGTATGATAAATTCCCTCAGTTTGTTTGTCACACTGGTCCTTTGATTTCCACACAGGTGTATCCCCCAGGCCTCTCAGCCTGAGTAGCATGTTTTCCAGCATGTTCCTTAAACCAGCACGTACCTGAACACAGCATGTACCTGAACACAGCATGTACCTGAACAGAGCAAACACAGCTGCCTCTCTCTGATGTGATGTCTTGCCCCACTCCCCACACGGGATTAATAACTACCATTTATTACCTTCTCAGGTTTTTTTTGGCTCCCGCCAATGTTGTGCACTGGCATTGGGAAAACCGGTAAACAAACCCGCCGAGAGATAATTAAAATAGCTTCTACACAAGGATACAGAAGCCCCCACCTGACCCCATCAAGAGCGGCATATCAATTGTTTTGACATATTTCTATCCCCCCGTGCACAGTAGCCTTCTTACAAGGAGAGGGGGGGTGAGGGGGGGGTCCTATCACATGTAATGAGGTGTTCAGATTGAGGCACAGAGACACAGAGACAAAAGCTTGGAGACGCAGACATAGAGTAATGGCTGGCTAATGGGCCATGCCCGCACTGTGGCGGACTTTGAACACACAAAAAATGTTTGGGAGGAAGTAATTGTCCTAAAGGAGGTCAGGTCGGCATAATTAGTTAGTGTCATTCATTGAGGTTTTTCTCTTCTCTGTCTATGTTCTTTGAGTCATTTTATGAAATGAGCTAGTTTGTTTTAGACACTTGTAGACATGTGGAAATGAATTAAACACACACACACAGACACACACACACACACACACAACAAAAACAACAACAACAACAAACAGATACATTATTAGATATGTGAGAGAGCACACACACACATACACAATTATATACACACACCACATACACCCCCCACACACGAAAAGTATTTGAACTCAATGAATCAAGATAGCGGTAGTAAAGTAAATTATTCTGAGGTACATTCAGAGGCAGACTACTGCACATGCCCATAAAATTTTAAGATCATTTGGAGGGAGGTCGTTGGCATCATGCCTTATAAATCGAACTTAATTGGGGTTGTTCTGCTATATCTATTTTTTATACCAGAGCATAACCATGAATAATAATGTTACTGAAGCACCATGGAGTTTAAAAGTTGTTTCGGTGTTACGACTGCAGTATCCCTCTGCGTTACGCCAACTTTGCCAGCAAGAAACAAACCATCAGTTTTGTACTCTTTGTTTCTCTTTAAACTGATTTGTGTTCCCCCTTCAAAAGGAAGGAGTTAATAACAAAAGGGCCTCGCTCACACTCCACCAGCACCACTGTGCTTAATAAGCATTTTTTTCCCAGGTAAAGCTTCGTTTTCCTGACTGTGGCGAATGGCTCCTGAAGCAAAAGCCTCCCAGCTCTGCTTGGTTAGGCAGCGTTCCACACGTTAATGTCTTTTAATGGAGTTTTTACATGGCTGTTTTGCATGCATATCAGCAATGGCTATGGGAGCGGAGAGGAAAAAAACGCCAGCATAGTTCTAATGGCTCATCAGTCTGTGGCTGATCCCCTCTTGACCTCGAGGAGAATGTGTGTGTAAGGAGTAATTTGGTTAAATGATGCAGGAGGGCTAGTCTTATTGGATTCCTTTCATCTTCCAATTGCAGGGAGGTCTTTTTGACAAATAAATGTAGGAGGGTTTTTTTGTCCTCTTCTTTCTGAAGGCATCACTAGTCTCAGTGAGCTCCCACATCCCCCTACCCCCTGCCTTCCTCCTTAAACATTTCCTGCCCTTAGAAGATGCTGGTGAAAGTGTATAGTGGTTATTGCAATTAGAGAAAAAAAAAGAAAAAAGATTTTTCTGCAGTGACAAACTCTCTCCAGCGGCGGTGGTCAGACATGACAGGGGTCATACACAAAGTGTCCTTGACAGCTCCAAGGTTGGCATCCTTGCATCAGAGGACCAAGAATGAGATTTTTTTTCTTCTTTTATACAGGAAGAAAATGAAAGCCTTCATCTTCACTGCACCAAAGAACCGATAGAGAGAGAGAGAGAGCTCAAACCACACACTTGCAGAAGTGGAACTAAGCCACGAAGAGCTCTCCCGACATGCAATTAGTCTTTTTTTTTTAAATCCCAAGGCATCCCCCTGTTGGTTGAGTCCGAGGGTGGTGGTGTGCATTGACATATTAAAGTGCCCTAATTGCACATCTTAAAAGAGGCAAATGTTTCATAAAAGCAGGTTTGGTGGCAAGCGTTACCATACACTCCCAGTGCCATCGGAAATCCACTCTCCATTAGTCAGACCTATTAAGTGGTGCAGGGAGAGGCACTGATCCGATCTTTATCTTAAGAGGATATGCAGGCTGCGTGAAGATAATATGGAAAAAAAATTGTCAGTGCAAAGAGAAAAGCAGGGGAGGAAGATGAAATGTCACCTTCATGGTAATGTGAGTTCAAATATTTGTCTCCCTCACCCCCAGAAAAAGAAAGAGGCAAAGAGTCTTTCTCCCAGCAGGCTGTTTAGCTGGTTCCCAGGAGACGAGAGGGACATTAAGGAGAATGAAGGTATTCCAAGCCTGAGTTCGTCCCACATTTTAACCAGCAAGGATTTGGGGACATTTATTAGCGAGGCTGTTTCAGGAGCAGGAGCCTGACAGGCATGTGACTCAAGACACTGTCATTAATTCTCATTTAGCCGTCGCGAATTAGCCTTCCCTTTTTTGTCGGCTAACGATGAAAAACGATCTACTTTCTCAGAGGATTCTGGTTAATTTGGTTGATTTAATATTGATATATCGTCACTGAGGTCTCCGTTCCACGCCCCCGTGCAGGGGGGAGGCATCAGATACTTTTCCTAACAGTATCCTACCAAAGGATGTCAGGAACATCTAGTAGGCTATGCAGTAATTTAATTGCGCCATGTTAAGTAGACGTTAATTAGTCATAGATGTTAATTGTATGTCATAATTGCAGTTTTGCTATATTATGGACAAGCTCATGAGCAGTTTATCTGCGATCCAAAACGCATTATTGGCAAGGGATAATTATCCCTGGAGTCTTAATGAGCACACACACCAATCCTTGACCTTGCATTGAACATCTCTGGTCACACACAGCACAGGACAAAACAGGCAAAGGAGATGACTAATAAGCAATCATAAATGCATTCATGTCAACTCGTTGGAGATCAATTGGCAAGGGACTCCAATCAGGCCTTACCAATTGCCCTGGGATATCCACCCAAGTAGCTCATTGTTTGCGAATGCATCATCTTTGAATGTAATGGGCAATTTAGCTCTGTGGTCAGTGCAGCCACACTTCCGATGCAGAGGCTGTTGGTCGAGCCCCATTATTTGGGAAACAAGCAAAGCATTTACCAAACAACTCATACTAATTATTGGAATAAGCGGCAAACATTCCAGTAACTTATTGCATCTCCATGGAACCTCAAATTACAGTCGGTTACAAAACCATTACGTCGTATTTAAAGTGCATACAGCCTTCAATCTATACACAAACAAACTATGTATTACGTCAATCCACCAATCCTTCTCCTTTTAATGATTATTTAAGTGATATAACAGCCAGGATGTTGCCTTTAAGTTACACATGGAAAATTAGATTCGATGAGCGTGCTGAAGGATTTAATTATAATTTGCCATGGTGGAGAAGTGCCAATGACCAGAGACGGTAATCCTCTGGCACAGCCACCCCACCCTCCCTCCCTTTCTCTCGCTCTCTCTGCTGCAGTCCTGAGTGAGACATTAGGTCTACAGACAGCGGCCCAGGGGCTGGGACAGCGTGATTGGCAGCGGTCAGGGGAAAGGAGCGCTTGAGGGGTTGGACCGACCAAACTTTTCCACAGAAAAGAGGGGAAAAGTGGGGGGGCACGGCTGCACTACCTGATTGCCCATTGTTACCCCGGCAGGCTCTCGCAGTGGAGGGCCAAATCATGACGTGATGGACATCTCATTTCCTGGGTCCCCCTCCAAGAGCCCTGTTCTCCTCCACCCGCTCTGACTGGTTTTCCCATTTTTTGACTTGAGGTGGGTTGTGGCGGCTCAGCCAAATTACAAATCAAAGCTGTGACATATAGAGTGATGGCTCTAAGTGCATGACAGTCTGAGAAAATGTAAATGTCAGCCGTGGTGTTTTACATAACAATCTTTATTAATGCATTAGTCATCTCTGTGAAGTGGTTCCAGCATGCAGAAAAAGAAATGGACTCGGCTTGAGAATACATACATCATTAGCCTTATCAGTTCACTCTTGCCGAAACAAGCGATATTTGTGTGTTTTCTGTGAATAAAAATTGTTCCTCCTTGTGTCAAAAAAAAACCCCATAAATGGACACAAATTCACACACCGTCATTTTAAGCGTGTGTGTGAGGATTAGCCCAACTCTGATCGACTCTCAACCTGCTGAGCTCTGACACGCCCTCCAGCAAAAATGGAGTTTAGTGTCCAGCCAGCGGCCGCAGTGAACGTGTCCCTAGGGTGCTGCATGCAGGTGGGACATGTAGCAACGCGGGGCTGGAGTCATTAGAGAGAGCAGAGCAGAGCAGTTAGCGGGGGTCAAAGAGGAGTGAAGGACGGCTCAGTGAAGGGGGGCTTCGCCTCACTCTCTCTCGGCCAGCCCCGAATGTGATGACTCCACACTTCCAGCCCCTGGCCTGCTTCTGCCCCCACCCCTCATCCCCAACCCTGCCAATGGCCTGGCAGGAGTATCAATGGCAAATGAGGTCTAATGCATCCACGGTAATATTTTAAAAGGGCTTGATAAGTCCTCTGGTTAATGCAGAGCTGGCGTTTGCAGAATGGGCCAGGGTTCACACACTGCAGATATGTCTCTCTCGCTCTCTATTTCTCTCTCTCTCTCTCCCTCTCTCTTCTAGCCTGCATGGGACTTAATAGTCATAAGTGGCACAGTATTTCTCCAATTGAATGTGCTGACTAAGACATGCTGGGATTCTTGGACTGCTTCAGAGAATTCCCCCGCGGCACATCTGCTAATGTAATTAAAGGATAAAAGGTTTCCAAAACAAAAAAAAGCCCCATTGTGCTCCGTCATGCACCAAAGACATCGCGATGGAAACCTGCTTCCATTGTCACATATGGCGGGTACATGTTTCGCACCGACCAGGCCTGACGTTTCCGAGCAAAAAAATTAGGAGGCTTTAATGAACTCTGCTGCTGGGGTAACGCTTTGTCCCCCCTCCCCCTTCCCTAGTTACATGCACGGAGCTTCTGCAGTCCCTCTGACAAAGAGTTATGTTATCAAACCTTTCACAGTCCCCATAGCTCACGGTCTTATGGCCGCTCCTCAGAGAGCCTCTAAGCACACGGATCAATTGAAATAATGAATATGTTTATGCAGGCACCTCTGCGCTCGAATGCAGCTATTTCCTGCATACCTTGAATGAGGAAATTAAAGAGGTTGGGAAAAACAAAAGCACAGAAAACTGGAGCCGGTTCAAATTATATTAAGAGCGCGGGAGCGGAAAGATGCAGGGGTAGTTTTTGGCAGCAGCGGATGGTTATAAAATCCTTTCTGAGTCTAATCACCTGTATAAATGAGATGGATATTGATTTGTTTATATTAGCATTTTGAGTTTCGCGGGGTCATTGATTGCAGGGACAGAAAAAAGGGCCCTGAGGTCAGTTTCAATTAGCATATTGGAGTCACTTGGTTATTCTATGTTTATTTCCTGACTGCACAATACGCACTTCACTTTATCAGAGCTTGAGCCATATCAAAGAGGCCACACACATGCCTGATGTTTAGGTGGGGGGAGGGAGCATTTGGCACACGGTCATGTGAGTAGAACAGATGTAGATGGCTGTATGGCTGATGAAAATCTGCGTTATGGAGTTTTAGGAATTCTACCAAATTGAAATGCAGTTGATCACATCGTAGATTTTCTCTCCTCCGCCACTTACAGGAATGAGTCACAAATTGTTGGGAATGAACCCAGCGAGGATGTTTATAAATATAAGTCAGTAAACCCACTCGCCAGGCCTGTCTTGTCCTGGGGGGAATGGAAGGGGCAACTGATCAGATTGTTGTGTGAATAAATGATAAAGCGTATGGGAGAGGACTTAAATGAAGAGAGACTCACTCTTCTCTCCCATGACAGAACGGAAACTCATTTTCTTCATCCTTCAGGGTCGTTTCCAACAACAGATATGCAATACCAGTAGCTCCAATCATTTCTTTTAACAGACAGCAATAAACGACTTGACACCGCTTCTATGTCAGCGGAAAACCATATTAATAAAATAAATAAATAAATGTGAGAGGCTCATTATAAAGCATTTATATGTACGCTATACTATTTCATTCAAGGCATTAATATCCTCTGTGATTTCCCTAGCATCTGTGGAAGTTTAATGGAAAAGGCAACAGGAAATTAGGTGTTTCTGAACAATATATGCACATATCTCAGAAGCAACCAACCCGTCTAAACGTCGATCCGATCACCAGCAGTCAGTCGTGAGGCAGGTTTCCGAGTCAGTCAGAGCCAATGGCTTGCCAACGGCAGATGAAATAGCGTGTGATGACAAGATAATAAGATGAGCCCAAAATAATTGACAAACCAATCCGAGACTCTGGCAACACATTGACCGACTACATTCCCGCGCACACTCTAAATCTATCTCTCTCACACACACACACACTCATACAATCATGCACACATCAAATAGCTCAACATAACTCCAAACGCCCGCATCCATCACGTTTCAACCTCATTAAGGGAGCAGGATGCGGAGGAGGGCCTGCGAGACCAGGGGGTCGCATGGGAACTTCTTGTAAGGCTTCAGAAGAGAGGCATCAATTAGGCCCGTATGGCACCAGACCCTATCCTCTTGGTAATGAGGAGATCTTATAACAAGAAAGAACATTCACACCTTTTTTTTGTGTAAAGGTGATTCCAGAGATACATGCCATCATGTGATAAAAAAATGACCAGGAGAAAGCTTTGCGGGTTTTTCTCGTCTTATGAGACCATTGCTGAGGTCACCACTCTCACTACCATCCAGTATGTTCTGAGAGAAGGGCTGGACCACAGCACTCAGTGCTTCATTAGCCATTTCATACAAGTCAAAAGGCCATGATAAAGGTCAACCCATTACCACCAAGCCCATTTGTGTACTATCTTGATTTGAGTGCTTTTTAGAGAGGACCCCAGAATGCCATTACCGCTATCCTTCTACTGCAATGGCTTCCAAACCCAATTAAGGGCAAGCTAAGAACAAAGCTCCTAAAATCAATTCATCTGTTAGAAATCAGGTGAACTTTGAGTGCTATTGGTCAATAATTGACTCAATTGATCCTTTAGCATCTTTGTAGAGAAATGCTACTGATGGTTGATAGTATAATATGATTGATTGAGGGCAATAAACACGGTCATAGTGCACTCACTAAGCCTTTTGAAGTAGAGCATAATGGTGAAGTATTTCTTTGTGGCTATGCACACATCATTCATTCACATTGTAGGACTACAGTGTTGTCATGAACTGTTGATCCACAGCATTCTTAAGAGAAGGTGAAGATGAACCCGAACTCTGACTGTGCCCACGACCTCCATGATGGATGCTCATGCTCCACACCAGATGGCATAGGCATGCATGGCTTCCCAGATAATCCTCTCAACCATAATGAATTACCTCTTCATGTCTGAAAAAAGAGAGAAAAATAATATTAATTCCACCACTGACCCGGTAATGGACAGATCATCTGCATCTGCTCAGTGTCGACAGCAATTTGTGCCATGTCTTCAACTTGACCGAAAAGGCGAAAAATCAGAAACGGCACGCACACCATCACAGTCTATGTCGAACACGATTCCCAGAGTTTTTTACCCGAGACATTATGTAAATGAGGACTTTTGAGGTGGCTGGCCCTCATGAACCGGCACAGTCTGACGGTTTTGACTGATTGCGAGTAGATTGAAACAAATTTGTCACCATTATATAGTAGCGCGGGGCTGATCATCAGAGGTAATGATTGAAAAAGCAGATGGAGTTTGCCAGCTCCTCCAGAGAGAACGTCTTTCCATTAAACACAGCTCATTTAGAACGAGCTCCCGTGCCGTGGTGCTCTCTCTGGGTCATTTCACATCTCACACTGAACAGCTCACAGCCCCTGTCAATAACATCCCCGGAATAACACCATACATTTATGGGAAGCTTTATTATTTATGATATGGAATATCCTTCGACAGAAGGTCAGAGTTTAGAGTATAATGGGTAAATATGGCTGGTAGCATGTCATGATAGCATGACTTTCTACTTCCTTGAACCAAACTGGTGACTATTATGTATGTCAGAAGGTCACTAGGGGTGGAATATTCACTGAAAGGAGAGCAGTTCATATTCAACACAGACACTCACTTGTCCACTGGGTTACATTAAACAACCTCTCACCTCAAAGGAATGTCAATAAATAACCAAACCTACATACCAGACCTTTTACGGATCAATTCTCTCAAGCACAATTTGATGCTTTTTACTGAACTAAAAACTCTTGTTAGCGAAGTGGTGACTCATGTTCACTCTCTGTGGATTAGTTGAAGGCTTTGAGAAGTGGCCTTTCCCAGTTGCCCTTGTAGAAATGATGAGCGTGAATGTCCTGGCGATTCATATCGTGGACACCGGCGTTAAGGCGCACCACTCTTAAAAAATGGGCCCTCGGTGAGTCATCAGATCCATTCTGGTGGATGACAGCAGCTGTCCTCTCTTGACTCCCTTACCAGAAGAGGGAAAAAAGGGGGGGAGGGTTTGAGAGTGGGCATGGGAAGACACGACTCCTGCCCTTCATTTGGCCTTGGACACGTTTCTTTTTCTTTTCTTCTTAATCGGAGAAGCTGATCTGTGTTAAAGAAAAAAAGAAACGGAGGGAGCACGGAGAAAAAGAAAGCGAGAGAAAAAAAAATCTAATTTGTGTCTCATCACCATCTTTCATCTTCTTATTGTCAGCATGTAGAGCCAATTCCACGGAGTGACCTTTACCAGTGGGGGTGGATCTTCCGACGTGCAATCGCACTCCTTGTTATTTAAAGGCAATAAGGGCATCATCAAATTGACTATGTGTGTTTTACATGAGGTGCTTTGGGGGGTATTAAGTATTAATGTGAAGTTGTTGCAGCCCCTTGATAATAAATCAGTAATGTTGATTTTTGTGGGGGGCTTATAGGCATGATGTCTGTGTACTGGATGCTTATTGCATTCATTCACTTGATGAGCACTCATGGATGTCAGAGTGATGAGAGGATTTGAAGAGATAAATGGTTATTCTACAAGTACAAGTGCAGAGTACACCACAGCATGGCAGCATCTAGAAGTGGGAATTATGGCCGGCTGCACCATCTCCCCGCTAGCCTTCACAATGGCCATTGAGATGATAATTCGAGCATCTCGGTGGGTGGTTGGAGGACAGCTAATAAGACCTGGCCTGAGACTGCCGCCCGTGAGAGCTTACATGGACGACCTTACCACCCTCACCACGACCAAGGCTTGCACTGTACGGCTGCTGAGGAAGCTACAAGATAACATCGAGCTGGCTCGGATGAAGATCAAGCCGAGCAAGTCCAGAAGCATCTCCATCGTCAAGGGGAAGCTATCAGACCAACGCTTTCTCATTGGCGATGAGCCTATTCCAACTGTCTCCGAGAAGCCTGTGAAGAGCCTTGGTCGATGGTATGATGCCTCCCTCAAGGACAAAGAGCAGGTAGATCAGCTCAGGAAGGATGTAGCCAGCGGCCTTAAGAACATTGACAAAACCGCACTACCTGGCAAGTTGAAGCTCTGGTGCATGCAGTTCGGGCTCCTGCCACGCCTCTTATGGCCACTAACCCTGTATGAAGTCCCGATCTCGAAGGTGGAAAAGCTGGAGAGGACGGTCAGCTCATATGCAAGGAAGTGGCTTGGGCTTCCCAGGTGCCTCAGCAGTGTAGGGCTCTATGGCAAAGGAGTTTTAGAACTGCCCATTTCCAGTCTAGCAGAGGAGTATAAATGCGCCAAAGTTAGACTGGAGATGATGCTATTGGATTCAAGTGATCCATTTGTAGCCCAAGCTGCCCCCATCCTGGCTACTGGGAGAAAGTGGACCCCACTGGAGGCAACCAAGCAGGCAAAGTCAGCACTCAAGCACAGGGACATCGTGGGCCGAGTGCAACATGGGAGGAGTGGTCTTGGAGCTGTAGCCAGTACACCAGCCTGGAACAGGGCTACTCCGTTCCAGAGACGCAAGCTGGTGGTCCAGGAGGTACGTCAGCAAGAGGAGGCAGCAAGGTGTGCAAAAGCTGTATCACAGGCAAAGCAGGGGCAATGGATGACCTGGGAGGGAGTGGAGAAGAGGAAGATCTCCTGGCAGGAGCTGTGGGAGATGGAGGCATTCAAGGCTAGCTTCACCATCAGGGCCGCCTATGATGTACTGCCGTCTCCCAAGAATCTTAGCCAGTGGTACGGAGAAGACCCAACATGCTCTCTCTGCCCGACTCCAGCTACACTTAAGCACATCCTGGTGGGCTGCAAGACCGGCCTCACTCAAGGCCGGTACACCTGGCGACACAACCAGGTGCTACAGTGTCTTGCGGCAGTGCTGGAGAGTCGACGGATGAGCGTCAATGCCCTTCCTCCACCATCTCGTAGGCCGGCAACAACATTTGTCCGGGAGGGCGGGGGCCAAGCCACACTCACCTCCTCAAGACCAGAAACTGGACAGCTAGGTGGGGCACGGGACTGGAAGATGCTGGTAGACTTAGGCCAGAAGCTACATTTCCCAGCAGAAATAACAGCAACAAATCTGCGACCAGACCTCGTGCTTTGGTCGGCCTCACTCAAGCAGGTCTACATCATCGAGCTCACGGTGCCCTGGGAGAGCGCAGTGGAGGAGGCCTACGAGCGCAAGAAGCTCAGGTATGCAGAGCTGGCAGCAGATGCACAACAACAAGGCTGGAAAGCTAAGGTCTGCCCAGTTGAGGTAGGCTGCAGAGGATTTGTAGCCACCTCAACATCCAGGCTTCTCCGAGAGATGGGAGTGCGGGGAAAGGACCACAGGCAGGCAGTCAAAGACCTTTCCAGGGCTGCTGAAAAGGGAAGTCAGTGGCTGTGGATAAAGAGGAAGGACTCCACCTGGGCTGTCGGATGAGTGATGGCATCTAGGGAGTGAGCCCGGGACGCCGGATTTCACTGCTGAACCCTCTGGAGGTGTCGTGGGTCAATCAGCGAAACATCAAAGAAGGAGGGGGCCCACTTGATAACCCATAGGATGCCATCAATCATTCGACCAACCCACAGAGTCTCGAGTATGCAAAAAAAAAAAAAAAGGGATTTTAACACCATGTCCTACATAACAGATCATTATTTCCTCACATTTGGACAGACATTTTGTCATTTTAATCATCTTGTTTTGTATTGTGGAGTAGACATCTGCCACATTATATACGTTTTGTATATGCACCATACACATTCTTCAGTTAAATCAGAAACAAAGGTCAGCATGTGTGTGTGTGCGTGTGTGTGTGTGTACGTGTGTATGTGTGTGAGTGCGTGCATGTGTGTGTGTGTTTGTGTGCGTGCATGTGTGTGTGGATGTGCGTGTTTGTGTCTTACTATCTGTCTGCGTGTGTGTAGACACATGTGTCACGGCTCTAGGTGCATGTGATTGTGGCTGCCGGGCTCTGGGGGTGGGCAGATGCTTGTGACCTGTCTGCGGTACCCCCCCCCCCCAATCAAGTCACCATCTGACACCTAAGCCATGCCTGGGTGCACCGCGGCCCGAGACCCAGAGTGATTGAAATGCACAGGGGCCCGCTCGCATGGAGGATCCTCCTCTGCCAAACATCTCACTCTCTCCCTTTTAGCCGCAAGACTTCCTCCAAGATTGTTTTCCCTGTTTACTTCTCCTTCTACTGCCCTCTACTTCTGTTTTTTTTGCCTCTTCCTTTCCACACTCTTCTGTTTGTCTTTTCTTTTTTTCCATTTTTTTTTTTGGATGGCCTCAGCGCCTTCAGCTCGGATGTGTTTTTGTCTCTGAGTGGTGCACGGAGCCGACAGCCCAGCTCGCTTTGCCGGCCCTCTCCACGCCTCGTTAGGGCTGCGCCGTGTGAAGTTTCCCCCGGACCGGTTATTGCTCTGACAAGCTCTTGATTTATTGGAGTCTCTGTTCATAGTTTCATCACCGTCTTCGCAATTGACATCATCAAGCAGGCAGATTTCAAGGGAGAGCGCTCTCTCTTTCATTCTCTCTCTCTCTCTTCACACTCATCTTCCACTTCCAGATTGCACTTCTTCCTTCGGTTCGGGCAGATGGAGACTTGTTCGTTTTGAAAGTACAGACAACAAAGGGAAAAGATGTCAGGAAGTAATCGGATGCATATTGCATGTTTTTTTTCTTCTTTGGTCTCTGGATCTTGTGCATCCTCACGTGAATCATGCACATTCACTGTTGGTCTTAGTCAGTGGGGATCAAATGGTGAGGGGAACACAAAGGGACAACTAGGAGGGAGATTGCAAAGGATTATTTTTTGTGTTTATTTCCGGGCTTTTTGTAGCCTTTTTTCTACGCAGGAGACACAGGAAATGAGTGGGAAAGACACGGGCGGGGTATCATGAAATGACCATGGGTGGGTGGGACCTGCTGTACCCGGGTCCCCATGGGGACGAACCCTTCAAGTTCTATATGGTGAGAAACATCCACACTGGGCCAACCCAGGCTAGGGTGTGTGTGACCACCTCCATGAAACACAAAAGAACGCATGGAAGAAAGCTATTTCTTCTTCAATTTCAGTTATTGCTCAGGTGTGGCCTCATTGCCCTATTTACATACCTAGCCTTTGGCTTAAAGCTAATCAATTGACATCTACACTGGCGGACAAAACATTGCTCTTGGGAAATTGGGGGATTTCCTCTGTGCCTGTAGGAGTGGCGTAATGTATGACAGGGAGTCTCCTCAGAATGATTACCCCTGGGTAGATCTGCTAAGACATAAGCATCGTGAAGCTTAGCATTGGGTAATGTAAAGCAGCTGTAGGCAGCAGCAATGTAAACACAGCGCCTCTTTATGGTAACAAGACAGAGAGCAGCTCTCAGCCACTGGGTTATGTAGATACACCTTTATGAAGAGACACATCTGGGGAGCTTTAAACATATGCCTTGTGTTCGGGAGTATGCTGCATATTGTGATACTGTGGATTAAAAGTGTGCTTTCCAGGAAAGATGTATGTGTGTGTGTGTGTGTGTGTGTGTGTGTGTGTGTGTGTGTGTGTGTGTGTGTGTGTGTATGTGTGTGGGCATGTTGGTGGTAAGTCTTAGAGCCAGAGAGGAGAGATTTCTGTTTCTTTAAAACAAGTCAAAGACCAAAAGGCATTGGCGGCATGGGCATCTTTCCCCTCTTACCCTCTGCAATAGAGAGATATTCTGCACCCACAAAGCAAAGATGAATGGGCTCTGAGTTCATTGTGTAATATGCTGCTAGGAAATTTTCTTCAAATTATTCACTTTTTAGCACTTTTTCTCCCACCCACATAATGTAAATGTGATCTGCTTGATTCATTGCGGTTTCATCATTTCCCCTGTACTTGACGGAATGCAATTTTAAAATGCTTGAGCCTGGATGAGAGGAAAAGGTCAACAGTTAGGCAGAGTATTGGATGAGATTAATGTCATTACTCAGTCGTCTCACAACTCCACATCCAATTAAAGCAGCTTTGTGAAAAAGAAAACCAACAAAGATATGAGACATATGTTTTGTGTTGAAATATTTTAGAGGTGTAAATGGTATTTTATTTGAGACAATCTTGTGAATCTATGTATGAGGGTTTTTTTTTCAGATGTGATTGTAGCTGTGTCATCTCTCTCAAACAATGAAATCTGCTTTAGCTGCTAAGACACATCACAAAAGGCCTTCAGAGAAGGCTGTCAGGAAAGGTTTCAACCCAAATAGAGTCGTTTTTCTACCTCTGTCAAAGTAACTTCACCTCAGTTAAAGCACTTATCCTGACATCAAAGATGTATCATCCAATTGTTTTGCATGCAAAAGGTAAGACGTCTCACACAAAGGGAAAAAGAAAATGTAAAGATTTTTGGAGACTACAGCCAAATGAGAATGCAAAGGAAAATAAATATGATTTCTACTCGTACCATTGGAGAAGTGCGTTTCTTATTTTGCCCCCGAGTTTTGACAGATGTTAGTGCAATGCTGTGGGCATAGGCCTTTGAATACTATCTGCTCACTGCCTGGAGTAAAAAAGTAAAACTCTCAGAAATTAAAGGAATTCAAACCATTTCAAATGCAATATATTTAAGTTAAGGGTATCTCAGGATTCTAAGATGTATCTCTGTTGTTTTGTCTAAATATGAGAACAATACAGACATTATGGTTAGATTTTAAAATTAATAATCCAGGCATGATTACCTTAAACCGATGTATCAGACTACACAGTTCATGTATGGGAGGGCCATTTATGACAAATATCACTTCAATTTATTTGTCATCTGTTTTTTGTCTTTTGCATAGTGATAGCCCTGTAGGCTACTGCTAATGGTGAAACACACTGCTGAAAGTTTATCAAATCACGGCCCAGTCTGCCACGTGTTTTTTTCTTCAAGAAAAAAAAATCCTGAGGTCAAAAAGATAAGTTCCCATAATTGTTAAATGATATGTCATAAAACCTTAACCAAGTCTCCCCACCCCTGCAATAGTGGGAGGCTATGGGGTGGGCCCTGTAATGCTATTAGGCCCCCTCTTTATGTCTGATGTGATTCAATCAATCAGGGCTCAAGGTTTATGACTCCATTATGCGGCTGCGCGAGGGGAGAGCGAGTGGTCGGAACTCAGGGCCCAGACGCTTCCTGCTCCTTCCCGCTCTGTGGCCATTCAAGCCATGATGAACAGGGCTGCTTCGAGGACATCAGATAATGAAGAAACACTGAGGGGGGGGGGGGGGGAGAAGTGCGTGTGGCGGCCTCTCCATAATGTTCCCCTCTCCTGGAGGCCACAGACAGGTGAATTAAGAGCAAGTGGGTGCCTATAGACGGGAAATAACAGAACACAGAGAGGCTAATTGTGCGAGGCACAGAACCGAAGGGAGGGTATGCACAAACACGTGACAAGAGCTGTGTCTGCGAAGAAAGAGAGAAAGGATGTACTGGTTGTATGTTACTTGATTTTTTTTCATTTCCTTTAATATTCTGTTTTCTATTTTTAATTGTCAGTGCTGAAATGAGGCCTTTGTCCGCTTGACTCTAAACAGACAAACACAAGTGAGAGAAACGTATGACGGCGCTCGTTGGGAGATTTTTAAAAGGAAAGATAAAGAAGGACAATAATAAAAAAGGACAGTTCATCAGCCTTCTCTTTGACAAGATCATAAATCTTTACTGGAGAGAAAGCGGAAAAAAGAAAAGAACTAACAGAAGAAAGAAAGAAATGCCTCCATAATTTTCAGCTTTAAGAGAAGGCTGATCTAATTAAACACATTGTCTGCACGGATGACCCTCTCACCTTCAGTGGAAGTCATTAAAGGCACTCAAATGTCGAACAAAGACGTGCCAGTCAGTCTATTGGCTACTCCTTTAACCCCTCCCCCCTCCCCCCAACCACCACCACCATCACTATCGACGGAAATAAAGAAGATGAGAGGAGACATGTAAGTAGCTTAGACGCAAAACTGAGAACTCAGTGGTCTGTTTGGAAAAGCTCATCATAAACTTGGTCACCGAACACCCACTCTCAGCTCTGAGAGCCAAAGAAACTGCCGGAGGGTGAAAGAGGCTTACCTCCTTGTCTAAAAAAAAATATGCACTTATCTTGATGCATGGAGCCATAAACTTTAAATCAACATGCAAATGTGTGTCTTACATTCACAATTCATCAAGTTTTAGTGTTTTTTCTACCAACTGGAGATGTGGGGAAAACTAGCCACCGTCGATATAAACGCGAGCAATCAGAGCGAAAAATAAGTCAAAATCCACCATCGTCAAAGATGTGAGTTTTCTCTGTCCCAGTGCACGTGGATTAGTGAGGCTACGTAACAAGTCCCCTTCAGGGTAATGCATGGGTAAGATTAATGATAATCAAGTCCACTTAGCCATGCTTATTTCCTTCGGGGATACCAAATAAAAGGGACCAAAAGGTTAACTCAATTCCCTCTGTGTGGGTGCCACCCGCTTTAAATCAAACAGTTAGCACAACACAGATATAAATCATGTCTTGCCAGTCTTTTTAAATCACTCTGCCGTGAGCTGTGCAAAGCTGTAGCGTATAATTTCGCTCTCATTGTGCAGCTATTACACTGCATAGCAGGGGAGGGCTTCAAATAGGTAGTGTAGAGCATTCTTACTACTATTTTCACATTATGTCATTACATTCCTTATTATCTTCTTGTCCCTGAGCAAGTCGGCGAATATTTTTCTTTTATTAGTGGTAAAACTATATAAAACATTTCCTTTGACGAATTACCAATAGTATTGCATTTCCCATTCCTTAACTGAACATGGACTGAATTTGGAATTCTTATGTATTTATTAGTACTCTATAAGTTTTTGTCATTACTATATAAAACTGAGTTATCAGATTTCTCTCTTCTGCTTCCCTGTGTTGCTATGGTGACAAATGCTTGGTAACCATTCCACAGGAAGATGAAGTGAACTTAACATATCCCTGACAATGAGAAAAGAAGTGGCATGTGCAGGGCCAAAGACACTCGGGCATTACAATTTGGAAACACAGGCACTGCCCTTGAACCTGGAGCCTCTCTCGCTGTACTCTAGTGCAGAAAGGGACGTGCCTGAATGAAAGCACTGTTCAGCTCTGGTAACAACACACAGTTTGCTGAAATGACTCATCTTTTGAATAAATCCTTAAAGGGAAAGAATCTTGAAAAAACAGCGACTTTATAAGTGACAAAAACCATAATGTCTGTGCCACATCAGGTAAGAATTAGCCATTGTTCTGTGTGTTTTTTTTTTCTTTTACCATTTGCTACAAGCGAGCATCAGGCAGAGAATAAATTATTTACTACTTCATCATTATGTACATGTAATTCTGTGACAGCTTCTCAGTTTCCATAATAGGTTAAAGTAGAACAGCCATTACTGGAGGAGTTCTGCTAACAAATTATGCAAAGTTGAAATGTCACAAGAAGCCGTAACCCACGATGCACACGCCCCCCCCCGGGCGCCTTCTCTCTCCACACCAGATTCCCTGAATACTGAATACACACAGCGGCAGCACAACAACAAGACGAGGGAAAGGGGGCCACTGCCTCAGTGAAGATCCGATGTGATGCTGAATAACACCAGACTCCAGCCTCACCCTCCAGGTCCGTCTAGGTGGCAGTGTGTATAAAAGCATTTTCAGCTAATCCCTGTTCAGTGTCTGACAATGTTTGGTCATTTAATTCCCATTAGTGGGAAAAACAATGAGAGGCCCACTATGAAATACAAAACAACCAGTGTGGATTATGTTCATCACACGCCAGGTGCAGTGTATTATGTGGTGGTGGAATTCATAGAATAGAATAGATTCTCTTTTGTTTGACAGATAGGCCTATAGGGTTACATGTGGCATCCTGCAAGACTTAAGTAGTGTTATTCAATGGGATTAGCTTCAGTTCATGGATTCTGACGCGCTGTCTGGAGTATTTTTCATACTCGGCCTCCTTATAATCTGCAATTGTGCAAGCAGAACTTTGAAAGTTACACAAAAATCGTAGAGCGTATATATATTCTGCAATTGTGCAAGCGAAAAATGTAGAGCGTTTCAGACAGTGTGTGTCCTGAATAGACCTAAGAAATGTATGCAGTTAGAAAGTTCCCTCCTCTGCCCCTATGAAAAGGGAAAGATAAAAAATATATGCAAAAAGTGTTTGAAAGATAAGGGAAGAAGGGGGATGTTTTTTGAGGCAATATGCAGTAAATATAAGTCATAGCAATGGCCTTAGAGACAAGGGCACTTCTGCCATTGTGGAGAATTATCGTGGAAGCGTCAGGCAAATGGGGCTGGGTGTTGTGTGGCAAGCAGTGCCTGTTTGCCTGTACATCATTTTTGTCTTTTGAATGACTTTATTTCTTCCCATTTGGCTGTGCAGTAGCTTTGTGGCAGAATACAAACGCACGGGGGGACAGATAAGCAGCAATGCGGCGCGCACGCGGCTTTCCGAAATCGGCGACATCTCCCCGAGCTGTTTGCTCGCAGTGACCACGCCTGCGGAGATGTAATTCACTTATCAGGATGTAGGGAAACAGCAGACAGCGGCACACCAAAAAAAACTAAAATAAAAAAAAACAAACAAGCCTGAGCGAGAGTGCCAACACAAAGGAGAGAGAGAGAGAGAGAGAGAGAGAGAGAGAGAGAGAGAGAGAGAGAGAGAAAGAAAGAGAGAGTGAGAGAGTGAGAAAGTAAGAGAGAGAGAGAGGGGCAGCCAGTCGCCGCAGATAACGGCCCCCCGACTTCATGTGCCTGCAAATAGGTTTCCATTTCACTTTCACAGTTCACTGACGCTTGTCCACATAAATACCCCATCCGCCCATCGCGGCAAGAAAAATAAAGTGCAATGCGGACGCCTTGTGTGTTTGTGTGTGTTTCTTAAAGAAAAACAATCCTGAGAGAAGGGGGAAAAACAGCAAGATAGACGCAAGATCAGCCCCCTAATGACAAGAACCCACTCCCCACCGAGTAGGTGAGGAAAGGGTTAAGTCCACCGGTAAAGCATAGCTGAGCCGCGCTCCAAATCTCTCCCAAATGATGGTTTTTAGGGCTGCACAGACTGACGCCGCAATCCGCCCAACAGCTTCCAGGTCTGGCTTAGTGGGCGCCGGCAGCCTCACGAGAGGGAGGGCCAGTCTGGAGGATCTGTGCTCAAATCCACTCTTGGCTGCTCCCAGGGTTGGTCCCTGTTTAACATAGGGAACACAACATTAACACACACACACCTCACACTCACATTTCATAAACGATAGGACTATATATGCTGCAACCATTAACCAGCCAGTATCATAATGCTTCAAAGTCTGTGCCTCCACTTGATCCACTCTAAAGACTGTGTCCAAAGTTAAAATAACACATTTGTTTACCAAAAAACACAGGCACCCAGCTCTAACATGGCGTGCGTTTCTTCAGAGCACCGTCGTTTTTTTCTCCACGGTTGTCTTCAGCAGGAGCGACGGCCTGGCTGTCACTACAGCAATCCGCTGAGCGCCTAGTCATGGAGGGATGTGATGTGAAAGGGCTTAGGCATGCACATTAATAATGTCATTCATAATGGAATAAGGTGCTACCACTGCCAGGCCGACTTCTGCGTGTCATCTGAGCGTAAACGACAGCACCCGTGCCGACTGCAAAAAGTAAATTCCGGAAAAAGTAGAGAAACAGCCACAGAGTGAGATTTAAAACGTAAATATGCACCCGGGCTTCACACCGTTTCTTCCCCTGGAAAACAATGAGGAAGTGTATCTCAGGAGAAGTGGTAATGAGCTTACTTAGACACTAGAGGAGTCCTCTGGAGCCATGCCTTGGAAATATAGTAAATTATCTGTGTGGTTTCTCTATGAAGGTGCCGATTGCAATGAGGAACAACAGAAACTATAACTCAGGTTATTATACACAGCTCTGTATGCCAAATGCCTTTTTTGCGTGGCAGGAAGGAAATGAAATGGAACGCTCGCGACCTGTCTCACAGTTGCTAACTGTAGAAAGTTAGTTGCTGTGGCAACAACACTTGTAATATTCATCACAGATGTGATTTTTCAATTCAAACCAGAGAAAGATAATGCGTGTGAAATCCATAATTAATACTTCATCCTTACATGCCACACAATATCAAGCCAAGAATTTCTTTACAATTCCAGGTTAATTAAGTCATCACTGTGCCAGAAAACCATTAACAAAATCACATGAGCGCCAAAAGTCTAATTCTTTGCCTTAAGGCAAGCAGCAATCGATTCTGTCACTTTCAATGGTCTCACATTCCACCGAGGCAAGCTGCTGACTCCTATTAAAATAGATCATTACGATGCACGGAAAAGGAGGTGTATGTGTATGTGTATGTGCGTCTTTTTTTTTCTTTTCTTTCCCTACAGTCCCTGAAATGCTTGCTCCATTGCGTTTGCGATGAATGAAATAAAGGCAATCCACTCTGGATCACAGCGTTTGACCTGCTGTTGATTCCCCCGACATTTCCCCGGGAGGCCTCTCTCTCTTTCTCATGAAAACACACCTCAGCTCAGACTCAGGGAATTCCTGCATACACTTCTGCATTGGTACATATGACACCCGTGGTGTAAAGTCCAGGATCGACATGACTGTCTCGTGCCTGACGTCATGCAAATGTCTGAGTCTTTATGAGGAGGTTTTTTTTCTTGGGTTTTTGCAAGTGTTGCTGACAGAAACCTGCTATTCTGTGAGGTGAACACAGGGAGCAGGCTATGTGTGGAACTTCACGTTATCATTTTTAACTAGGGTGAAGGCTTGTTGCAAACTGAACAGCCGTGTCATAATAAACAAACTAAATGTCTGTCATGCCCACAATCTTATTTTATGGAGTTTTGTCTGTCCCCATTTCATTGTCATCATCCCCTCGTTAATTGTGGTATTGTGTGTATCTCTATGTGTACTGAATTTGAGATGTGTATTAAACTGCAGTTTGTTCCGCTCTGGTAATTTGATTGGACAAAAGACGCTCCATGAGTGCAGATATGCTGTATAACAGCAATGCAATACTTTTATGGCTTGTATATCACTCTGCTTTATAGAGCTAACCTGCAGGCTTTAAAAGGTCACACAGGAATATGAAAGACTTCTGTTGTCATCCTAAATAAAACTGTGTTTGTTTGACAAGCCACTGAACTAATTAAATTAAAAGCTACTGGCTCAAATTAGTGTGTTTATAAGAGCAACAAAACAGCGGAATAGCGTGGCCAACACTGGAGTTTTTGCACTGTTTAATAGAAGTTTAATTTAAAAAAATGCAATTCAGGCATAGCAATTCAGGCATAGAGGCAAGTTCAGAATTAAATATGTTCATTAGTTCTCTTATTCATGTTCTTTTATGCATTTTGAGTTATGAATGTGTTTTAGTTGAGGATATGCTGCCAACCATACGCTACACAATGGATGCAATCTATACCCATAAGATTCAACAAGAGACTCACATGCAACATAATCTGTATTTTGCAGCATGCAGAATTTACTGCCAGAAAGCAAAGCATAGCATTTCTTGACATTTTCACCAAGGCCCTTGTGAATGGACTGGTTTTCTGACAGACAGTTTCAATCGTGTGACAGGTTGAAGAAGTAATACATTACCTCCACACAGAGGTAAAAGCCTTATTTGACAGGCTGACTGAAGTTAAGTGTGTTTTGGAGAGACTGCGTTTGCGAACACTTGGCATTAAGGTGCATTCAAGCTTTGAGAAACTCTATTCAGTTCAATTAAGTGTTCAGTTAAATAAACAAGATGAACCGCATAGCGGTTCATAACATGACCACCACATAAAGTGAGAGAATGAGCAGGAATTAAGTGAAATAACAAGATGCTTTCTGTTCAAAGAAAACTGTTATCTTGAATGATTACGTTCTGTCAACAATATACTCACTAACATTTCTTGTACATCTCCTTCTGAGAATATTTGAGGAACTATAGTTTATGGATGTAGCGGGCTGCAGACTGATAGGGAATGAGCAGTATCTGTGAGTTACATTGAGTAAGTCTCTCAAGTCCCTGCGGAGCTCTGCCCTGGCCACGCCCCCTTCAGCTCATTAACACACCTTTCACACGTACGCGTTAGAATGCGTTGATGCGTCAGGGTTAACGGATCCCCATTCACTTTGAATGGGGTGACGTCATCCTTTGCCGAACTGAACGGAGCCACAATTCAGTTTGGCAAAGGATGACCACATCCCATTCAAAGTGAATGGGGATCCATCGCCCTTAACGGCTCAACGCATTCCAACGAGTACGTGTGAAAGGTGTGTAACGGGTCGGTCACACCTATGCGTTGGAATGCGTTGATCCAACGGAAGGCGGAGGAGTCTGTCGTGTGGGGTTCTGTTGATACCGGAGACGTTATAGTGAGATTGACAGGTCAGCATGCGATCATCAGATTGGGTGCTCAGACACCTCGCAAATCCTATGAGACGTATTTTTCAATACAATAACAAGTTACAATAAAGGGGTTTGTACAGTGTCTATTTCTCGTTAACTTAAAAAAAAATCTAACCAAAAAAAAGTCAAACAACCAACTTGTAGGTACAAATACGACCATCTATTTTATAGTTTACTGTTTTGTTTATTCAGAGGTTGCCTCTCAGTTTTACTTTCTGCGTCATTGTAACCAGTATACTCAGTTAGCGGCAGAGCCTCGAGCCTGCGCCCCTCCGTGGGCTGAGTAGTCTGCTCAGGATGAACATTGCCCTGTTGTTACATGTCTGCATCCTGTTGTCTGTCCTGTGTGTCCCTGGCTGTCTGTCATCTGCAATAAACTCTGTTAACTGAATCATCTCTTGGGAGTTCGTAACATTCCGTGACAAAGTCACACTCACTAGAGAGGTCTCAAAAGACAATGTAACTCACAGGTACTCAACAGACTATAACATAACATATATGCTTGTGCTAAAGAATTCCAAAATGTATATGTATACATAAGCAAATATGAGATTCATTGTGTAACTGTACTTGGCATTTATTTAGTTTAGAAATATAAATTGAGGCAAGAATATGTTTGAATAAAATAGTAAATGTTACATATGCTTCTATATGCCATCATGAATGAGCCTTCACATTTTCTTTACGATTTCCCACAGGCAGGTATTGGCCGCTGAATTTTGATTGGCCCTTGGCGGCGATTTTGTTGAGCGAGCCAAATGGAACTTTAGGAGATGTGAGCAAATGAAGCCAAGCATACCAAATTTAAAAATGTTACCTGAAGCAGTTCTTGAGATATTAGAATTTATCAGCTGCAGCCTACATGAGACGAAATGAGCTGTGTGTCCAGAGAATAGAATAGTGATGCAGGGTGCTAAATTCTGTGAAGTTTGAACCTTTCCATCACAAGAGAATGGTTAGTGAAGTGCCCCAAAAAATTTAGTATTTTTGGCAAACTGGTATTTGAGCTATTGTCCAAAAAGTGCTTCGACTCAAGCCCACTTTAGAAACCTTACATTTCAAATCAGATACAAGCATAGCAGGTTTCATGTGGGTTGATGACTTAACATTGGTGGGGAAAAAAGCAGAAGAAGAAACACAAACAAAAACATCATATGACCTCTTGCGTCATAATGAAATAAATAAAAAAAGAGAACAAACTGCCTGACAGGATGACAGGTCTTCGCTTTGCACCTAATTTGAGGACAAGTGTCCCCTCCGGCATGAATCACTGAAAAAACGAAAGAAAACTTTGAAAAAGGTTCATGGGAAAATGGCAAGCGAACACAACACGACACACAAAGGCCCAAAGTCTCTGTGCCCCATTGAGCGAGAGAAGGAGCAGACGCCTGTTGCTCTGAGAGGCCATGAATGAGACTTCTCGGCAGTGCATTATCAGGCTCACTGGCTCTGACTGCGTTCCTGCAGCCTTTTTGTCTATGCCACACTTAAGCACCATGACCGAGGGAGGAGGGTGTAGAGGGAGAGCGGCAGGCCACAGTCCCCTTTTGCCCCTGATGGCTGGTCAGTCAGCACTCCGGTTGAGTCCGGCTCCACTTTAGCCGCGGCCTCGTGGGGAATTAAAGGCACCCCCCTGCCACCACCACCACCAACAACCAACCAACCAACACCCCCCCCACTGCCATCAGCACAAACACAAACATAGGCAAAAAGTGCAGGTGGTGCTGAGTCAGGAAAAAAAGAGCGAGTGACATCCCTTAAGTGCAGGCGGGAACAGTCATGCTTTTAGAGGAATCACTGCAGGAGAGGAGGAACGGACAGGACTCGGTGCAAAAAGGCCTCGTCCAATGGGAGAGAGAGGGAGAGAGAGAGAGAGAGAGAGATGACAGTGGGATGTCTGGAGGGGAAATTGCCGGGCCTTTTTTTCCCCTCCCCAGGCGGAGAGAAGGGCTTGTTGTTGAGCGATGGACAGAATCCATATAAAGCATTTCCACCGATGGCACATCAATAGCACACCATTAATGCACTTTGGTGACGCGGAGGACTTTGGGAACGAGATGCTGTTGGGAGCAAGGAGTGAATTCAAGCCTCTCTCCTGTCCATTATGCTGTCTGTCCAAACAGACTCACAAAATGTACCAGGGCCGTAAAATATGCTGTGATGTTTATTTATAAGTGGGAGAC
This sequence comes from Sprattus sprattus, assembly GCF_963457725.1. Classification (NCBI taxonomy): domain Eukaryota; kingdom Metazoa; phylum Chordata; class Actinopteri; order Clupeiformes; family Clupeidae; genus Sprattus; species Sprattus sprattus. The sequence goes on from NC_137924.1 coordinate 18,216,993, forward strand.
TAAGGTCAGAAACACATTTTAGTGTATCACCCATGCAGTGAAGATTATCACAGCTGTGTATTGCTTGGACAAACAGGTCACAGAAGCACTGCAAAGGTTCTTTTTAGAGTGTTCCTGTAGATCCTCTAGACGGGCAAGACTAATTCCCCAGGGAACACCCATGCACACACTGATAAATGGGTACCCTGCTTGTATTATACTGTGAGGTCTTTTGGATTGAAGTGCCATTCATGTAATAAAATAAATGGGTACCTGACATTTTCAAAGCATCTTCAAGCTTCTTCTGCACAGAAAACCCACAGCGGCAGTGGTTACCATGAATATACCACAGTGGAATGATACTGTCTGTGCAACAAAATATATTCATCACATACTAAATAATCACTCCAAAGAGAGTGCAAGAGAGGGGGCAGCATGAACTCTCAATGCATGTACCCTTGAACATAATCACTAACCGGATATTAAACGTCCCTGGGAAGGCAGTGAGGAATATTTTTAAGGCCAAAGTGGAGACCTGGCAGGTTTTATGTCCCTGTGTGCATCTGGTGAACCTAACTAAAGAAGCTCTTCTTTTGTTGTAAGTGCCAGTGTCGTGTTTAATTACCCCCCAGCCTCCCTCAAGAGAATATCACCGTCTTCTCAAACGCAGAAGGATGATGTCTGGTTGATAAGAACAACAAAGGTTCTGTCATCTGATAATGGTGAGAAATACCACAGAGACTTATCTGGCTTCTGAGGTAATACCGTAGAGATTTCTCTGCCTTCTGTGAAAATGCTCATTTGCCCATGTGTAAAAAAAAAGACCATAAGAATGTATGTGCAATAGCCTGGTCGTACAATGTGATGTTTTGGCATGAACTTCTCTCTGGACTCTGACTATTAAACTGAAGACAAGGCGTGTGGATTGAACATATCACAAATCAATACGGTGCGTGTGAGAGGTTCAATCTTACATGAGCTCTGAGGCCTATCCTCCCCAGCTGTCCATTTCCCCTCCATTGCAGAGAAAATCTTTAACACAGCAGTCACTCAGGACAAATTATCTGCAAAGTAAAGCACGATTCCTATAAAAACCAATACACTTTGTTAAAAAAAAGCCCTGCATAAAACAGCAGGCTGTAAAATGCCTGGTGCGCATAGTACGTAGCATAATCCCAGGTTTATTTTTAACATCATGGTAACACACAACAATTACGGACACTTTCCCACACACTAGTGCACCTGTACCCCTTCAAAACACCGCACCGCACCCCTGCAGAGACTGAGAAAGAGGGCCAAAAGTCAGCAAGAGAGAAAGTAAGAGGATGAACGCGCTATGTGCTCCCAGCGACGATAATGCTAAATCCCAACTGCGTTGCTGGAAAGGCAGTCCCACAGCTGCGGCTCACACAACAGGATATTACACCCCCCAACTTCACAGCCCATACCTGTTTGCCCAGCCTGGACGCACTGTGATTGTTCTGACTTTCAAATAGTTTCTGCCCGTCTGATGGGATCAATTCGGCTAATCCCGGGCGCGCACACATCCTGTGCTTGCGAACACAGGTATTTCTGGCTCGGTGCGATAAGTGTTTTTTTTTCCTGGTAGGGTCTCTAACGCGGAAGGCTTCCCTCTTACTGGGATAAACAGGGTTTTTATCTGGCGGCTGTATTTGATGGCTGCGGGTATTTCGAATAGCAATTTGTCTGATCACAGGAAACCCACAGCAGTCAGTGGAATCAAATCAGATTTCAGATGTTTCAATTATTTTGTCTGTCTGTGTGTGTGTGTGTGTGTGTGTATGAAGAATTTAAACATGAAAAATATATCATCATGAGGTAGATACTGTGCACTATAAAGCTTAGAGTAAGTGGATTAAGCGTACTCTCACAGTGGAAAACAAACGAATGGCATCATTTTTGGGGGGTTTTGTTTTATTTTTTCATTAACTGTGTTTTTGGAGCGACATGTTTGCAATGGAGTATACATTTAAAGGCTGACTTGGTGGGAATGTTAACAAGCTAATCGGCAAATTACACTGTGCCCAGAGTGCTTGGCGGAGGAAAAACAAAACAAGAGCCACAGAGCCCACACAGATAGAGCAACAACAAATCCTCTGAATATCTAAAACGTGGGCAGAAAAGGATTTGGATTGAAGACTATGTTACTGTGTCCCTGAGAATAAATGTTTCCTCATCCTCTCACCACATTCCTCTCTCTCTATCTCTTTCTCTACCTCCCTCTACCAGTCTGTTTCTGACACTTGCTCTCTCCTCTCTCTCTGGCTTTCTGTGTCCTATCTCACTCTCTCCCCCCCCCCCCCACCTCTCCCTCTCTCCCTCTCTCTGTCCTCCTATCCTCCCAGGAGAAGGGCAGAGACGGGGTCCGGAGAGAGTGTCAAATCATCCCTCCTTCATTCCATTTCGAACACCAGCTTCATTTTCTGCTGACTGTCATCATCCGCCGCTGGTGGAAATCTATTTCCTCCTTTATCCTCCGCTCAGTGGGTTTTCTAGGGATGAAGCCCCACTTTTTTTTTCCTCACCAGCAATCCCTATGAGACACCAATCAATCAACGTCATCCACCTTCCTAACTGCAAAGGCTTTGGGAAGGTGGCGCCAGCTTTGTGCCACCTACACTAAGGTCAAACTGGGTATTTAATTTACATGTCAGGAGCTTGGATAGCCCAATGATGGCGGGAGGGAGACAAGGACGAGGGGGGAAAAAAAACTAACAAGCTCCACTGAGGTTTCAATTTCATGCTTCTTCCAGTTGGGTGAAATGTATGTCCATTAGAAATTATGAACGAGTGAGAGAGCGAGAGGAAAGAGGGGAGAGAGATAGAGAGAGCAGGAAAGATCTGCAAATGTGCATTGATTGGTCTCCACCTGACACTTTTGCTTCTGGTGCTCTCCAAAGCAGTCGGGGGCCCAGGGGTCCTTTTGTGCGAGGGGGTTGGGGGGGGAGTACTGTGACCTCTGTTATCTTGACGGGTTACATGAACAAAGCAGCGATTACCAGTGACCTCTAACACCCACAGCAAAGGCAGAGACAGACAGCCGCTGCAGTGAAAGGAGAGAGAGAGGAGAGAGGAAAGGAGAGAGAGAGAGAGAGAGAGAGAGAGAGAGAGATAGAGAGAGGGATAGGACTCGGGAAACAACAAGACTGCCAAGTCTCCGATCTGATGTTTCACTTTCCATCTGTTCGCTTCAGTTAATATGGAGTGGAAACCAGGGGTGAGGCTGAGAGGAAAAGAGCAGAGAGGAGCTGAGTGGTGAGGGGTGAGTGCGTCTCTTCCCACCCCCCTACTTCCCCTCAAGCTGAGCGTGCCCCCTCGTGATGACAGACTGCTCGAGGCTGAGCATCACGGCAAACAATGCTGTTAAATTTAAAACGAGAGCGAGCCCCCCACAGCACTGGCTGAAGGCCATCTCGCCTCGCGCTGAGCGCCTGAGAAATGTGCACAAGATGGATGACACAGGTCAACCAGTAAATACTGCAAACAAGGGGCTACGGGAAGGGAAGCGCAGGGGGTGGGAGGGCTGCTGCCTTCATCTGAGTGGATGGCCAGGGCCAGGCACTGTGTCAGTGACCTAGGGAAGGGAACCTTACTGCCATGATGATCCCTAAGAGGGGAGTGTGTGCTCTGATACTAACCACTATGAAAGAATGAAAGCGGTTCTACATGGGGCTGACATGGGGGATGCTGGAGGTGTTGCCAGAAAGTGTATAGAATTAAAACATTTACTGAATAAACCAGGGCATATTGGCTGTAAGATGAAGAGGAGGTGCTGTAGGGAAGGAGTGTGTGTGTGTTTGTGTGTGTGTGTGTGTTTGTGTGTGTGTGTGTGCGGAGCGAAGATCACATGGCCATTCTCATACAGATAATAAGGAAATACTTCATCTCATCGCCTGTTTTCATTTTGTTGGCGGGTATAAAGTTCTACCACTCAGCCGATCGAGCCGTAAACTTGGAGCAAAGGCCAGGCGAGTTCAGACACCACAGAACGAGTGCACTCTTGCATCTCCTCCTGCCCTCTTCTAATCAAGTGGGCTATGCCTTTTTCTTCTCTTCTTCTTCTCTCCTCTCCTCTTCTCTCCTCTTCTCTCCTCTTAAGGGCTGGACCAGGGATGAATGAACATCTGACTGATCTGCAGTGGAGAGGCCCCTGGCAGGCCAAGCGTGCTCTTTTGGTGAGGTCTGCGATAACAAGTTCCCCAGGGTGGCTGCCACTTGTCATTCAGGTGATCAAACAAGGGAGGAGATAATGTCATTTCTCCACTCCGCCATAAATCACCCCAGGAACTCCAGTCAGCTCACCAGTCCTGTGGCTGGGACTCTTTCCCCCGAGCACATACTAGAGAATAGGACTCCTCTACTGTACTTTAAATCAGTGTGTGTGCCTGCCTCTTGACAAGGATGAATCCTAGACCTGAATTTACTTGTTAAACCTTCGTTTAAGGACTGACTGGGTTCATTTATAAATGCATATCATATTATTTTCACATGGAGGGGTTACTGGAGTATGACTTATCTGTAATATAATTAATGGGCACAACTGAATTCACAATTGAAAGCCATTGGTTGGTTGATGGATTAATACTTATTATTTGTTGATGTCATTAATTCATATCGGTTAATTGTTATATAATTGTTGTACTGGTTATGTCAAGTCATTGGTTAACATGATGGTTGATGGATTAAGAAGTAGGCTACACTTCATTTTTGCAAAGTCACTGGTTAACATTGACCGCAGTTTCTGCTTTGTGAGAGAATGCTTGTGCTTCTCCTCACCTTACTTATACAGCACTGTTGACCTAAGTGCCTTTACATTCACTCCCAGAATTACTTTTACACACACTGCCACAGGGAGCAAAAGGGTTGACTTTGTGTAAGCTGACAACAGCCACAAATAATACAAGTGTGTGTGTGTACATGTGAGAGTGTGGGTGAGTGTGTAAGTGTGTGTGTGTATAAGAGAGAGCGAAGGAGAGAGAGAGACTGTGACCTTCTCCGTCAGTTGCAGAGGGATAGGAGGCAGCTGGTCAGTAAGAGGGCGCAGCTGTTTGTGTCCTGAGGAACAGACGGACGCATGTAACACGGTAACAGCAGCAGGGACGCCGGGGCCCAGGAAATTATCCCCCCAGGCAGTCGGCAGGCCTGAATCTGCCCACACTGCCCCAAATCCCCCATCTAAGCCAGCCATAAGCATGATGTACGCAAACCTTAAATGCCTTTCAAAAAAATTAAAAATAAACCTATCTTGGCTTAGTATAGTATTTCGGCGGCTCACATACAGACACAGCTAGACTACTACTGAGATGTAAATGTTTCGAAACGTGACAAAGTGCTGACCTCTCCATAATTGTATGAATTGCAAAAGCAGCATAAGTGTTGTCTTCTCTGCCAGAGCGCACTGCATTGGTACATAAATACCCACCATGACGCCCTGGCGGAATGCAATGTACTTAAATCTACCTCTTCTCTCCCCACCTCTCTCTTGCTGTGTGCAAGTTCTGTATACAGTATATAAGCTGACACATGTTAGTGTGGCGCCTGCTTGTTCATCTCTCCACATACACAAATCTCATCCCTGGGGCTCCCGGATATACGAGTGTGTGTCGTCCCTCTTGTAGCTGCAGGTCTAAAGACATTGCGGATGAAGAAGGGTTCAGTCGGGCCTGAGAGTGAGACTGGTGTAGTGACGGGGAACGAGGAGCTGGGAGGGTGTTGTGGGGGTAACAGTGATGGAGATAAATGCAGGGACTTGTGGGATGAGACCTGACATTCCGAGACATGACATTAAAAGTGGATAGGCCTCTCTGACTCGTGTTTGGTACTACTTATTTCTTTCACTACTTTCCTTTTTCTCTTATTAACATCCCTCTTCATCTGTAGAGTGCCCATGACTCACATGATGCACTTCATTATCGGTAGATGTGTAGATAATCATGAGAACCACACCACACACACACACACACACACACACACACACACACACACACACACACACACACACACACACACACACACACACACACACACACAAAAGGCATGGGATGAATTCAGATTGCAGAGAACGAGTACTGCCTACAGGTTGTTAACGATCGGCTCGACTGATTGGCATTTCATGAAGGATCATTTGTAACCAAGTGTTGCCTCCTGAATAGAGGATACCATAGCTGTAAGAGGAAAAACACACAATGACCTAAAGGAGCACACAAAGATATCGAAGGTAGATACACTTTTACCGTTGGTAAGAAAGAAGTCCTGTGGCCGAAGCGATAACATTCATGCCAAACAACTGGCCCTTGACCCATGAATTGAAGTACCTAAAAGCAGTGGCGGTCCGTGCATTTCACGACTAGGCCTTCAGCGATGTCCTACACGATGTTAAACTGAGTGAATCCACCTCCTAATACCATCATTACGACGCCATGGCTCTCGAACCATTATATTTATACAGAAAGGCAGTATAAGTGAGCATTGCATCACCTTAACATAGTCGAGTACAACAGACTTTATTAATATTTCCGGAGCATTTAAAATCAATACAACCGTATTAACAATACATTTAGAGTAGTAAACTCTCAGTTATATGATCGCTTGGATATTACTGTCACAACTTAAAAATAAAAGGCGATTTTCAGGGATTAGTCTACAAAGTTTTATTAAGTCCACCGAAAGTAGCCTATGTGAGCTTTAACACGTTTGTCCACTAAACATCGCATTGTCCCACCTGCAAAGCAGTTTCATTAAACTTCCCATCCTCACGATATCCAGTTTTTCTTGAAAGTTCCGTCTTGAAAATGGCGTTGTAATTGTATCAAAAACTGGAATTATCAAGTTGGTGTAAAATAGTTTATTTGAGTTGGTTAATGTAATTATATTTAGTCTTGAAACAACTAGCATAATAAGCATTGAAACCGATGTACGACGTTTTCGCATTAAGGCGCTCACATGCTTGTCCGATCGTGCTCTCCGATCTCACGAGGCACGCCTTAAACGCCCTCCTTGAAGTGGGACCACACCTTTGAGCACCTCGGAGAGCCATCCGAGGGTGTCGGATGGCCTCTGGAGCACCGCTTGAATTTTCTCACTATCCGATCCGAGCTGTCCGACACCCCTGGCTAAAATGACGTTTCCTGTTTCGTTCCCTATATGACAGCACCTCCGTTTTTAAAAAAATCGCTGAGAGATCGCTGGGAACCTGGGGCTGGAGGTCCTGGAGTGCATTAGGAGTTGGAGGAAGATCAGGGACAAGTTTGTAAAAATGAAAAAAACTATGAAGGGCACCAGCGGCGATGCAGGAGGAAAACCGACATCTCCCTTCTTCCTGGCTCCATCGTGGCTCTCGCCGCATATAAAGCATAGGGAGACGTCGTCTAATTACAGCAATAATAAAAACATTTCTTGGTTTTCGAACAGCCTCTTTGTGTTTGAGTTAGCATGCAGTGTAAATGATTAAATTGTAAAGAACCTGAATTGTAGACGTAAAAAAGCAGAACTGTTTGTGTGGTATAATAGGCTAATAGAAAATATTCGACAATAACCGCGAGCTTGGTCATTGTCGTTAGTAATTAATTTCACAACAACAGCCTCTGATCATTAACTAAAAATACACGGGATAAAAACAAACGATTTCTTATTTTATAGTTTGTTGTTGATGATGTAATGGCCTTGTAACATCATAATAAAGCGTTGGTAATCTCCACAGCCCCTCGTAGAACCATGCAGGTAGAGGTGAGTCGTACAATCATCAGATTAGAAAGGGCGTGTCTCTCGTGAAGTCGTACGAGGTGAATTGGATAACCATGCAAATGCCTTTAGCCAGCTAAACTGAGCACTGAAGCGCTGCACCGGTCTGCCTCAGTATCCAATCAAAGGACGTTTACGTGTCACGTTCAACGCGAGGAAAGAAATCTTCCGGGCCTTCTAGAAGGCCCAGTGTCGCCAACTTGAAATCTGATTGGTTGTCACAACTGTCTGTTTCAGTTCATTCAACTTAAATGAACTGAAACAGCCAGTTGTGATAACCAATCAGATGTTCGATGTGAATTCTGAAGGCCTCAGGGAAGATTTCTGTTCTCGGGGAAGATTTCTTGGAGCATGGCAACACATGATAACTGAAATATGATTGGATGAAAGCTCTAACATAAATTAACAACGCTGGAAGTTATGAAATGAAGATAATGGACTATGGGGAATAATTTAATGCATATTTATGAAAAGAAAATATTAAAATTAAATTTATTTTATTACATTTATTTTCTGATGATGTTTAGGCCAGCAGAGAAGGCCTTGAAGGCCCTGACGGACCACCACTGCCTAAAAGTACCCAAGGGCTGAACAAGCAGCATTTAGTGGCTACCAATGATTCACTATGTGTTAACTGTTAACCAATCAGGTTAGTGCCACAAGGCTCAATGAAAGGATAACTTAGCCTCTTACGACTGTATTTAAGTCACAATAAACTTGCAAACCACAGAAGAAACTTGTTCTTCAATGACGATTTAACCAAGGTTATAATAACGATGGTTGCTGCACAACTACACTTGCAGGAAACGCACCCTTTGAGCGATGAAATGTTTGAAATGTGTCTCTGCAATAAAAAAAAAAATCAAATAGTCTCGTCCCCGGTCATGTTTGGGAAGCTACTTGCCTCTGCACATGAACCGCAGCCTGTCCTCCAAACAATACACCCCTCTCGCTGGCTGCCACTGTCAACACGGGCGCGTAATCCCAGGTGACGCTAGCGCTAATGCTATGTGACAGTCCATTCGCATTCCGTTCCCATCGGATCACTGGCCGCATACACCTGAGCAGAGTTTTCCCCGTTCCAGTTCACCAACCTCCAGCCCGCAGCCCACCGAGTTTTTTTAGTGCGTGTGTGTGTGCGTGTCTGTGTGTGTTTCTGTGTGCGTGTGTGAACTGGCATATCCCCCCCACTCTCCTCTGTTTGCACTTGGTTAAACACTCTTGAGCCCCCCCCCATCTTCCCTCCTCCACTCTTCTGTTTTTTTAAGGGTGTCACTCTACATGTGTCAGCGTGCAGTGAGGGGAGGTGACAGGGGCAGAGGGGTTGCTGGAGCTGTGATTCACGCTGTCGCACCTTCGATGGGATGTTGTCTCCATTCCCCGCCCTCTCACCAGCCCATCAGGAAAGGTGCCTCACCCCTCTCTCCTTCCCCCGCAGCCCACCGAATCGAATGGGGGCACATTGCTTTCACCCAGATGTGCTCGACTTTGGACACCAACAGCGCGCAGGCCTAAAAACACAGTACCTCATTCCCCCAGGTCCACTGCCCGGCCCGCGGGAATGAATAAGAGTTGGCAAGAGCTCCATCCCAACCTTTTCTCTCGCTTAATTCACTGGGAATAGAGATCTGTGCAGAAGGGCACTAGAGCAGACACAGACACACACTCACAATCACACACACTCCCACACACAACCCCTAGGCTGAATGCATTAAGCAAAACCACAGCACCATTGTTTTATTGATCCTTCACACAGGCTGCTGCCCTTAAGGGAATTGCTGAGAATCATTTCAAAAGAGAAGTAAACCTTGATGATTGTAATCGGGAGATATTATTATTGATTTTTCTCTGGACCCCCCCCCCACACACACACACACACACACACACTCTCTCTCTTTATCCCACTGTGTGCTAAATAAAGGATCATTTCATTCCATGGCAGCGCTCTCCTTCCCTCCAGTGCTTTTGTCCCGTACAGGCCCGGCTTAATTCACTTTTAGCTCATTACCTAGGCCAGGCTGCTGTGGCATTTCCAGCGAGACATCTCTTGACATGGCCTCTGCTCAGCACATCTACAGAACCACATGATCGAATAACAGGTGCCTCTCTTTTCTCTCCTCTTCATCCTCCTCCTCCTCCTCCTCCTCTGCCTCCAGTCACTGCTCTTCCTGATGTAATTCAATCTATAAATTAATGACAGTAATGGGGGGGGGCGGTGTAAATCCTATTCCGTGGGTCAAATTCTCCTTTAATTCCATCCTGATCCCTTCTCTAATACAAGATTATGTGGAAACTAACAAGGCCTGCATCCGGACTGTTTTGAATTAGCCCCCGTACATCTCAAAGCAAAACGGCCCCTTTGAAGAGTCCGAGTCAATTACGGCCCACTTGGCTGGCCTTGGGAGTGGGGGTCACTCACGTCACGTCTCACAGTAGGCTACATAACGAACTACAAGAAGATGTTGAGAGAGAGCGCGTAAACGGTGAACTGTACTGAAAAACGAAGGGCTTTTCTTGAAGTGTGGAAAAATGGGAAGTTTTTTTTTCCTCCACTTGCTTTTGGGGCGGTGGGGGATGTTCTCTGACAGCGATGTGCGCCGAGTGTGGCCCCTGAGCCAGAGAGAGAGGGAGGCTGTGTAATTAGTACCTCTTAGAATCTCTTTGAGCTCAAAGTGCAGTCGGCGTAGGTTGCCAATCAAGCTTAGTGTTGATTCAACGTGCTCAAGTGCCTTTATTCCTTAGTGATGTGCTGGGTAACTAGGCTGAGCATCTCAGGGAATTAAAATGTGTTTGGGAGTTGAGCAGCGTGTCTATTGATGGGGAGGGGGGGTGGGGGGGCATCACAGCTAGAAGGACTTTAAACTTTTGAGGGATACGATTATTTAACGCAATGACTTGAGCGTTCAGAGAGTCTGTTGACAGTCTAGCTCTGATTAAAACATTGAGCAGGAAAAAAGCTACAAACACAGAAACAAATGATTGTTTCTCCCCAAAAAAAGAAAGCTCTGAAGGAGACAGGGGTTCCCTCTGAAATAAACCTGAATCGCCACCCAATTGTATGCATGCTGTTCGAGGAGATTAATCATAAATAATTTCTGTGAGCTCGAAGAGATGCTCTGTTTCAATACTGAATACCCAGCATAAGCCGGTCATTGCAGAGGAATGCGTGTTTACCCAAACCATTTGCAGTACAAATGTTATTGTTATGTTAATGCTATCTCCATCTCTACTGATATTTTGCTACATTTTCCCAGGAGAACTAGCACAGCATCCAACAAAACAGAAGGCAGTTGTTCAGGTGTTGTTTTGATCTTGCTCTCTTTGTGCCTCCTCATCACCCTGTTTATGGGTTTGAAAAGTAAATGAGCAGGTATAAAATTAAGAGAAAAGTAGGACAGCTGAGAATTCATATTTTAGCCAGATGCTTTAGTACTCAGTGCTACTTACAAACTCCTTCCTAAGTGCAGCTGCGTGTGTATGTGTGTGTGTGTGTGTGAGAGAAGAATTGGAATGCATATCACTTACACATAAAGTAAACACTGCCATCTTGTGGTTCAGATCTGTCAAATAACAGTCTCAGTTTGACTGTAATCTATGGAAGACTCACCTGTGTAGAACTTTAATAGGACACGTTATTCCCAGCATACCAGCCAATACTGGGCCTTCATTGGAAGACACTGGGCTTCACTCTTGTAGTACTGCACGATAATAAAAACACAATATACATGCTAATAGAGAGAGGTCCCAGGCCTGAGTATGCACTGACACAGAAATTACTCATTCCAGTCGAGCTATCAGACTCCTAGGCAGAACGTCTTGCTGGCAATGCAAAACACTCCTACAGTTAACATCTGAAATTAATCACCTTAATCCTAGCCCACCTAGGTGGTTCTAAACAGATGGATCCAAAATGGCATGAAAAAGCCAAAAAGGGCTGAATTACCTGTCAGCAGGTTACACCTAAAACCAACACAACTTCTCAGCTGTCTTCAAATTCACACCAAGAGCTAACGTGACCTGGAGAACAAAACAAACAACAACAACAAAAAAAAGAGTAGTTGTTTTTTCTCCTCCTCTCTTCCAAGGTTACAGGTCTATCACGCCTGAGGAGAAGCACAGTTGATCAGGATGGATTATGTCTGAGCCGACCCCGGGGGCACCCTGCATCCCCGAGCGTCATCGGCCAGACAGCACGCTGGCACTTCGCATCAGCCTCAGCCCCGGCAGAGGTGAGGCCAGCTTCACCTCCGGAGCACGGATCCGTGTCACCTTGTGCTGGACAGAGGAAGGGATGGGGTGGGGGGTGGGTACGAGGCGAGCTTGGCTCTATTCTGACGTCCGTCCCAAGGATTTTTTCTTTTTCACTGACGCCTACGGACTCACCTGCCTGACCTTCAAAAGCAGCAAGCAACACCGGGCTTGAAAACAACAAACAATGGACCCTAATGTAGCAGGGCATACTGAGGAGGAGGAAGAGAGCGAAAAAGAGGGGCCGTCAGCACCTCAGTGCCAGTGTAGGAGTAGTAGCACTTCTGCTTTTCACCCGCAGCTTTCTCGCACCTATGGTAGGTTTGTGAGAACATTGCCACAACCTACTATATGTGTTTACTTATGCTGCTGACTAGACTTGTGCTATTTGGCCGTTGTTGTGTTGTGTGATTTGATATGTAGGCCTACTTAGACACCAGGGGCCTCGTGTTAAATAAATGGCCATGTAAGCATACGTAAATGCTATACGATGCAGAGTCTAATAATAAACAATGGTAGGTTTAGGCTGATTAAAGGTTATTGACAATGGCAGAATTAAAAGGCAATGAGTTGCTTCGATTTTTTCGACCAGGCTAACTTTAAAACGCAAGTTGCAGCAAGGGCTGTTTTCTCCAATGTAATCGGAGCGAGTGACCGCACACACAAAGGCGTCGTCAGAGGTAGAAAGCATTCTCATTCCATCAATGTGCAAATGATATGTGATGCAGAAATGCGACTGACTAATATAGTGGCAAGACGGCTGGGATCAACTAATTATTTATTTATCCTAAGGTGGGACAGGGTGCGAGATTCTTGGGCCACAATTAATTTGAAGTCGGATTTTTTTTTAAATTATGGGTGCAGTTATTCTACTGCCCATCAAAACACTGTTGTTACAAGATATCCCCTGCAACAAATTTTATTTTGCTATTAATGCCAGATGACAAATTGCAGGAGAAAAATTGTTTTGATTGCCTTTACATCGGAGAAGAGCACTTTCAACTCGCATTTGCTGAAATTTTCTTTTTGGTTGATTTGCTGCTTTCTTATGTCATTTTGCCTCAGTCTTAACACTTGGGAAGCCTAGGCCTATTTATTTTCATAAGCATTCAATGAGAGCAAGGAGATGAGGACAGGGGGTAAAGAGTGGCACTTGTGCATGTGCACTCAATTTCCTGTTGATCGGGATGTACATATCCCATACATCAGACTTTTTTTTGTTTCCAGCTTCGTGCACAGGTTATATTTTAGTATACATTCTTTGCAGGGCTTTGAACACAAGGCCCCAGATGCTCAATGAAATGTTAATACAATCCGGAGCTAACAGCAGCAAGTATAATTCCCACATTATTGTTTAAATCCAAGGCACTTGTTCATTTCAGATACTTGGATTTGGGCTTTGTGCATTCAGCATGAGACAGGCAGGTCAAAAACACAGTCTATAACGCTTCTTTTTTTTGGACAAGAAAATCTTTCAATTTTACAGGTCAACGTCAAGCCCCAAATCCAGGGCACAGGGAAACGTAACCCACACTGAAACAGTAAGCCTCTTGTGAAATAAATCCACTGTGCGGGTCAACATAAAAGAAACTCAGGTAATAACAGTGTGTGTGTGTGTTGGGGGGGGGGTTTCCAAACCCAGTAGACAACACATCAGAAATCAAGTCAGAACGGCCAGCTAGCTTGTGTCTTTGTAATTAAGGATCATTATAGGAAATCACCTCTGAAAGACTTATCTTTTAGCATGGGTAAGCTTTCCACTCGGTCCTTCTCTCTCTCTCGCACACACACACACACACACACACACACACAAACAGCAATCAGGGGGCTCATTAGCGGATGTTTAATTGAGCATTTTAAGTGAAGATTTCACCACTTCCAGTCTGCACTTAACTGCCACTCGCCAGCCTAATCAGCTTCGCATTCAGTCCAAGCCCTCAGCAGCAGCTGCATTCTCACCCTGTCATTTTTACTGCCTCATCAATCTTTCTGTCACAGCCATTCAACGTCGCAACCCGCACAACACACAGCCCTCACGCACAACAAACTAACGAGAGATCTCAAGTTCAGCGCAGACTGAGAGCGACGGAGAGTCGGAGACGCGTGCAGTTATCAGAGAAAACAATATCCTGTTTATTATGACAAAAAATAAGGGAAAAAAACTAACAAAGAATATTAAAACAAAGCAAATGAAGTATTTGGAAAAACAGCAATACAAAGGCAGATAGTGAAAAATATGAATAGGGGGCAAGGGTCATAGACACACTGGATACTGTCTTTCTTTGAATGAAGACAACTTCAAACAAACAACAAAGGGAAGTAATACACACTCTCTATGTACAAGGATTTTTTTTTTTCTTTAAACCAGCACACATCCTTTAAAAAAAATGATTTTGTCTTCTGCTATGTATATATAAAAAAATGTGTTTATATCTAACCCATATGATCTAAAACACCACCACATATTTCCTTATGAACCAATGAAAGTCCCTTCAAAATGTCTTCAGTGTAAGGCTTGGATCTCCAGAAGGACAGTCATTTGGAAAGCTGATGTTCGGTTCAACGGACCCAAAACCAAAACCGTTATGGCTACTTAAAACTTCAATCACATCAGGCCAACAAATAATTCAACCCTATCTATGGCTATGTAGGTATGTTTCATCACTGAGTTTGTGCGCTGTTAAAATCTAGCACCTTGATTTATTTTGTGCGTGAAAAGTCTGAATATGTTGAGCACTACTTCAGGCCAAAGAAATGAAGACTCTTACATTTTCAATAAGCTCAAATACAGCAGAAGCACAGAACTGCTAGTGCATAATTAGCTAATGGACTTAAGACAGCCCTGCAGTGGTGCAAACTTCAAGCAAACAGATCTTTTAAATACACCATAGCAGTCTCTTTTTGTTGTTGTTGTTGTTGACAGTTGTAAGACATAATCAAGAGCTTTGCTGCATCCCAACCCCCTGTAGACGGTGCATTTCTGCTGAGAGTATTGTGAACCCAAAACCTGGAAACTTGTTTGAAGTCATTCACCTGATAAAGTGCTTTTGCTTCCCACACATATTGTGTACTCCTCATGTCCTGGTGCCCTGCCTCAGGCCCTGAACTAGAGCACTGAAGGCTGGCGGCAGTGGTGGTGATGGTTTACCCTTTTGCCTTAAGTCCTGTGCAGAAGGGCACCACTCACCAGCCGAACATATACTCCATGGCTTTGGACACCATACTGTCATCTTTTCTTGGGGTCTGTCGGTCCGCAACAACCTAGAGAGAGAGAGAGAATTGTTTTACGTTAAGTCAGGTCGGTGGGTTTTTCATACTAAAGTACAGTAAATGCACCCAACACAAGCTCCCTGTGTACGGTAAATCTTTGACAATGTTTGTACTTTGCTGAATCAATCAGGCTACAAGGGGCAACAACTTCTAATCAATAGGTGCACGACCACAGAGATGCTTACTACAGGGTACAATTTGCACCCTCTTCAATACTGTATTGCACCTGGCAGACAGACAGACAGTGAAAGTCCTCTCTGACAAGACACACACACACACACACGCACACACACACGCACACGCACACGCACACACGCACGTCCCAGCTCCATCCATCGTTCATTTGTTCCGGCCAAGCCCAAGGCTGTGTACCTGGTAATCACTGCTGGAGGCCTTGTAGGCAGCACTGAGGGGCCTCATGGCAGAGCGGGGGGTAGAGACGGGGCGGGAGGGGGTGCCATTGGCCTTCGCCGGGGTGCCGAACACAGAGCTAGAGGAGCTGCCTCTCTCAGCAGAACCCTCCATCACATTCTGCAACGGGAGCAAGAGTCACACACTTAACATGGGAGATGAAGGGGGAGGGGAAAAAAACAAACATGCACACACTTTGTAAAGAAAGGTGCTGACCACGACAAATGAATCAATATATGCCATGTTCAGTATTTGTCAAGCACTTTCTCTGCGTGTGAACTGTATGAAATGTATTTCTAACTGACGGTTTTACCCAAGTGACAGTGTGAGGGAAAAAACATGTGCTTAAACAACCCTTGAAACCGATTCAACAATTCTGGCAATAATAGTGTCAGTGGCCAGCCAAATATCCTACCAGTACCTTCAGGCATGTTGATAAGTGCCTAAAGCATGTACCTCAATATACAGACATGAAAACAGACAAAAAATATCTCCATTAAAAGCAGCCCACCTTATCAATACAAGGTTTGACACCAATCATAATGGCCTCGCCATAAACCTTTCCATCTTTGCTGAGTGCTTTTCTTGCTTGTAGTTTGGACTGATACTGAATGTGCATCCAGTTGCCTGTGTTGGACATCTGTAATTGAAAACACATCTGTAATTGAACGCACAGCTGGTAAAAGACATACGCACAGCTGGTAAAAGATGACTTTGGTTGTCAAATCAAATGATATAAAGCTCAGCCCGGAGGTTGCCTCTGGAATCATCTGTCAAAGCAATTAATGGTGGATATCCTTCATGAGGATAGAACAAGCTATTTAACCATTCCAATAACTATCTAAGGGACAACGGCCGTTGAGGTACAGTGAAGGACAGTGTAGTTTCCTCTGTTATTAACTACAGAATTCATGTTTACTACAGAAAACATGTTTATTTAGTTTGTTCATTAGCTTGCCTGAATGCACTCACTGAAGTAGCCTCGTGCCAGGGACAGCTGTCCAATCAAATGTTCTTTACTATGGAGTTACCATTCAAAGTTTCAACATTGATATAGAACAGTGATTAAATGTTTTCGATCTGATTTACTTCATAGGTGTCCCGTTATACAGAAATATCGCAACACCTCCCAGCCAATCAGAAAATACAGTATACAATACAGAATTATATTCTGTTATTTATTGATTGATAAACGGAGCCAGGTCTTACCACGTGTTTCAGAATGTTCCCATACTGTGCAAACTGTAAAAGGATGTAAGAAGCAGAGGCTGGAGGAAACCTGTGAAGGAAGGTAACAGGTCATTTACATGCATAAACAAGTCACCTGCCACTTCATAACAATCCCTGAGTAAAACCAGAGACGTTATAAGGAAGGAGACACTTCACTGATGGGGAAATGAGTAGGGGGAACAGGAGGGATTCCGTAACGCTAAACATGGCTGATTTGTAACTGGACGTCCTGCCCTGGCATAACTGCCGTTCCACCTCCCCTGCACATTCTGTTTATTTCCACTGTTGGTGTTAGTAATAGACGCACACACATGATGGTGCATGCGCAGTGAGCAAGACCACACAAATAATAAAGTCTTTGTAGCCCCATTTGAGCAGGTGTGGAAACAATGTTTACACAGTGTTTAAGATTTAAACATGGGTTCACATGATGTTGCCAAGATGGCTGCCGAGCGGCTAGACTTGCCTATAAGGACTTTTGGGAAAAACTACAACAAAGATCAACTTCAAACTAAAGTGTACAACACTGCATAAAGCAAACAAAAACAATGTCATGGTGTGGTCTAGAGAGAGAAAAGCTGGGGTGGAACTAGTAATTGGGAACCTGTCTATGAAGACATAGAAAAATAAGATGATTCCACACACCAGTTTCTCAAGCTCTTCAAACATCTGACATTATAAGCTTGTCCTACTAACATGGTCTAAAATGTTTACCATACTGCAAAGTCTTGCTGCTGAAACGCTTACCCAAATACAGTGATCCACGTGTCATCAAGTTGGTCCTCAGATGAAAGCGCATCACCTTGAGTGAAAAAGGGGTCGATCTGTGCTGGAGAAAATGTGTTCATCCTCTGTTGGCTTACGCTGACTGGACTAAACATACTAGAGGCTATAAAAGAACACACACACACACACACACACACACACACACACACACACACACACACACACACACACACACAAACACACACACACACACACACACACACACACAGGGGTTTAGTTCTACAATTATTAGTATTTATTGTTACACTAGGCCTCTATTGCTCATAGCTTGATTGTTCTCTCCTTTGTACATTGCTTTGGATAAGAGTGTCTGCTAAATGTAAATGTACAAGGGAGAGAAGGAAAGAAACAAACAATCACAGCAAGGCTCACCTGACCCAGGGGTTCCTGGATAACCTGCCAAAGGAGTCTGTAAGACAGAAAATGGCTGTGGAAGGAAAACATTGTTAGAAGCAATTCCTGGCACCACCTTTTTGGATTGTACATGAACTTGGAAATGTGGTAACTGTGTGTACTTACTTGTTTTCGTGAACTTAGAGGAGACATCCCAACTCCTGGGCTGGCTAGATCGTCATATATACTTCTGACTGGAGGTGCGCCACTCTTGTCTTTAGGAGTAGGGACCACAGGCTGAGGGGGAGAGGCGCCTTTTGGAAAGACCAACAGGAGTTAGAAAGTCAGCACACAGCTTGTTTAAAAGAAAAACTATATGAATGAAATGGGGAAATTCATTTCCACACCTGCGAGAGGGGATCTCGTCTCGGCTCCACCTCCACTGACCCCAAAAGTGCGAGGCTGGGGTGTGACAGGTGCTGGCAAGTCGCCCATCAGAAACCCGGGTAAAAACTGGGCGCCTGGTCCGGACTTCGGGGAGGTAGGTGAGCCAAGCGTCATTGGTTCCATGCCTACTTCAAAAATTGTGTCAGATTAGTCAACCACAATTCACGAAATTGCATATATCTAGACAGATAGCGTTAAAGATATCCCACTAAGATTTGGTGGCTAGGCTGACAGGTAGAAAGTCTACCCTGGACACTCAAAGTTAACTGGCTAGCAAGGCTTCAAAATTCACATAACGTTAGACAGTTATATTATTATAGCTAGCTAGGGGCTAAGCAAGGGCTTTGGGCTAACAGAGGTAAGCTAACGTTAACTAAGTAGAGTTACAAGTATTTCAGCATTCCGCAAATCAGTTAATATCTGACACCGATTTGATTAAGTTCGTTAATGATGTATTAGCAATCCTTTAATTAATTTAGTCTGGTCGTAGTGAGGTTAACGTTACACCGGCTAGCAAGCTAGATAACACCTCCATATGAAACTTGGTGGTAGCTATTGCTAGCTCTCTAGTTAGCTTGTCACCAAAGCACCCTTCTTTGAGATTGATTAACAATCTACTGACCTTGAAATTCCATCGCTAGAAAAAACGACGAGTGACAATTAAAAAATCCACGGAAAGTGCCAAGAGACCTCTTCACTGATGCAAAATATTCAAATAATGGCGGAAATTGCGCGTGCTGAAAGGATCACGGGGACATGCTGCAACGTGCGCACGTTACGTTCCCAAACCAAACGTAACTGTGTACGTAACGTAAACTGCATATCTGCAGTGATAGAAAATAGTGAGCATGTGATCGTGCTTACTTATTGTTTCAGTGAGCGTACATGGTGTTAGCTATATGTATTACATTTTTGGTTTTGGTAAATGCTAAATACACATACCTATAACTATAAAAATGAATTATGCTGTTTCAAGCTTGGGTGTGTTGTGCAGTTCTTGACATCAAGAGACGCCCACTGCAGAATTGTATACGTTTTGAAAACGAATTAATTCCGTTAAACATGTTGAAGGTCACTATTAGAGAGATGTATGATCAAAGTTTCTAATTGGCTTGTTTTGGAAATTGGAGCTAACGTGGCGTTCCCTGAGCGTCTTCTACGTCATGTCATATGGTGGCATTTTGTTCACACGCAACTTTGGATAGGCAGGAACCGCCGGCATTTAACAGCGCCAAGACACCATATCAAGCGTCAGCAATAGAGCTACTCCCGGATTTAAACCCGGATAGAAGTCTAGCTTATCGGAGTGATCTTGTGTTAACAGAGCGGCAAGTTGCGTTCCTCATTCAAAGATTGTAGGAGCTTCTTGGGAGGCGTGAAAGGTGAATGTCCATGCCTTATTGTTAACATTGTTAGCTAGCTTGCTAATCCTTGCTTTATTGAAAAGTTATCCCATGTTAGCCAGCCAATTAACTTCAGGTAAGATGAACAATGTTTGGAAAAGCGTTTTGGGAACTGTAATGAAAAGGGCTGGCTTGTAGATGTAAGGTTCTGTCAAGGCTTCTCCTATTTCACTCTCACTCTTGGTTACAACTCTGCTAAGTGGCTAACTTGTCTCTAAGTTGGACGTTACCAGACATTTGCCTATTTGAATACCAGTACTATGTTGCTGGTATGATGATGTTTGATCAAGGTTTAGTAAGCCAAGTTTGTTTTCGTAGCCACTATTCTAGATTGATTCACTGATTCTACTTATATTGTAAAAGTTGTGCTACGTTGTGTGATTTCTTACAGTCATCAGGACGTCTGCAAGCCAGAGATTCCCCAGGGTAAATTCCCTGAAGATGACGAGTTTCAAGTCGAACGAGTTTGAAGTCCACCAAGCTTGAGTACGAGTCGTTTGGAAATTCTGCAAAGATGAACAGAAACGAGACAAATCGCCAGGTGGTCCAGCTGAGTGGAAGATCTTTGAACAGAATACTGGTATCCTGCATAGTACTATGCCTCATTGCTGTAGCTGTCTCTGATGAGGATTATTATAAATTACTTGATGTGTCAAAAGAATCAACCACTAGAGAAATTCGACAGGCCTTCAAGAAGCTGGCCCTAATCATGCACCCAGACAAAAATCCAGTAAGTGTACGCACCACAGTCTGAGGATACAGATGATTCGGTCATTGCTCAATTATTGTATTCATAATGCCTTCCATTCCCCTCAGAATGATAATACTGCCCATGATAAGTTCCTGAAGATCACCCGAGCTTATGAGGTGCTGAAGGATGAGGACCTGAGGAAAAAGTATGACAAGTATGGAGAGAAGGGACTGGATGAGCAACAAAGTGGACGATATGAAAGCTGGAACTTTTACAAAAACGATTTTGGTAAATGCACCAGAAAACATCCTTTCTCAGAGAATCTCTTATAATCTGTATTAATGTGTGAAAGAATTGCATCTCTCTGTATGTGTATTTTGCAGGTATCTATGATGATGATCTGGAGGTCATCACTTTAGACAGAGGAGACTTTGGTATGTTCTTTTTCACATCCCCAATTTGTTATTTTATTGCGACTTAATGTTCTTACATGATAATTGTCTTTCAATTCCAAAAGTCTAAGAAATGTAAATGGGGATTTTGCTCAAATGCAGTCATCTTACATGCTCTTTTGTGTATCATGCTTGGCTGTTTCTCAGATGCGGCTGTAAATTCTGGAGAGCTGTGGTTCATAAACTTCTACTTCCCTCGCTGTTCGCACTGCCATGACCTTGCCCCAACGGTGAGAATGAATTGAGCAGTGCGTTTTTAAGGTGTTCAGGGCATGTATTTTTATCCTGGCTCTCTGTCTGTCTGTCTGTTTGTATGCGTTTTTTGAATTAATTTTCATGTATTGCTGCCTCTGCAGTGGAGGGAGTTTGCCAAGGAAATGGATGGTGTGATTAGGATCGGTGCTGTGAACTGCGGCGACAACGGGAGAGTGTGCCGCAGCAGGGGGGTCTCCAGTTATCCCAGCCTGTACATGTTCAAAGCTGGAATGGTGAGGGGCAATGCTCAGTACACAGGATGCTCAGGTGGAGGTGTCTTATTTTTGCAAATGTTTTCATGTAACAAGATGCTCTTGTTTCCAACAGAATGCTGAGAAGTACTATGGAGACCGGTCGAAAGAGAGCTTGACTAAGTTTGCCATGCAGTTTGTGAAGAGCAGAGTCACTGAGCTTTGGCAAGGTGAGCATGACCCAGGTTTTTATTTTTATTTGCATGTCTGTGTCCAGTAGGCAGAGGTCAGAGTTTGTGTCTATATATTCTCCCCCTCTCAAATGTACTTTGAAATCAAGGTCAGGCTCGTCATCTGTTAAGGTTCTGAATCTTATATTCCCTGTCTTGCTTGTCTAACCTTGAGGGCTTTCATCAACTCCTCTTTCACAGGAAACATCTTCACTGAGATCGACAATGCATTTGCAGCCCGGATAGGATGGTTGATTACTTTCTGTGCAGACACGGGAGGTGAGAAAGTTTGAAGTCTCAACTGTAAGGCACAACAGTGAACGGAAATGTAATAACATAATGAAGACAGTAGGTTGAGGTGACCCAGATGCAAACAGACCAACTGTGGGAGGAGGAGTAGGTTTAAGGGAACTTTGATGCAATGTTTAGAAGCCAAAAGACAGACTACAAATATTTCATATACTGTGGGATAAACACTTATACTTTGTATTCGAATCAATTGCCAGACTTTTATAAAAGCTTGGCTAGGCTGCATATGTATTAGTCTGGTTGCTGTTTTTGATGTAGCGCTATTAAATAGAGTAGAAATAGCTCTTTACCAGGCAGGTAAAAGAATACATCCAGGTGTTCTTATTGAAAATGGAGGGTATTTTCTCAATATACAGGATGCAGGACAAAGGGTCACTATGATGCAATTTTTTTAAGCATGTAAAATATTTAGCCTTTATTACACATAATACTATCAAAATGGTAATTTGGGTGTATTTCTACCACAGATTGCCTGGAGTCTCAAACAAGGCAGAAACTAGCTGGAATGTTGGTAAGTGTCATGAGACTGCAGAAACACAAGACTATTATGGAAGCAGAGATTCTGGTTTGTGCAGTCCGGGACAAACGCACCCCTCTCCCTATTCTTTTTTGGTGGAATGTACTAAACCTGTGGCTAATTGCAAAATCAATTCAATTACGCACGTCACTTCCCTCTAACAAAAATTTGAAGTACATGCAATTGAATGGAATTACTCAATAATATGCGTAATTGAATGGAGGTGTGGAACCACCAACAGACATTAAAAGTAATTAAAGGTTAAACTATCAGGATAGATGTGCATGATAATAAGGTGTCATCAAACGGAGACATGATACAGGGCAGCAATTCTCCTTTCAATTATTTTTCCCAAAACTTTTATCCATGACCCTCCCCGGCATGCACCTGCAAAAATCAAATGCACTTGTCATTCTTTGCACTTGCAGCAGGCGGAATGCGGTTTTAGCCATGTTAAGGTCTGTTTGGATGTGCCATGTTTTTAGGTATACGATGCAGCGTAATTCCGTCTAACATAGGCGCTAATGTGTTATTACATCTGCCCACAGTATTGAGAATGTTCCCGTGTTTCTGTGTCTGTTGTCTCTAGGAGGGTCTGGTCAATGTTGGCTGGATGGACTGCTCCACGCAAGCTGAGCTTTGTGAGAGTTTTGAGGTGACCTCGAGCACATCAGCCTTTTTCCCCCCTGGAAGCATGCTGAAAAACAAAGGAAGTGTGCTGGTAAGGACTGCTCTGTTCATCAGCACGTCGGTGACGTAATGGTTTTAAAGAACACCTGGGACTTTTCCACTTAAGTGGATTTTTGCTAAAGTTCCTTAAAAAAAAGATGCAATACAGGTTAAGGGCAGCAGATGCCTCGTCAAACTGCTTTTCCAGGCCTCCATTTAGTTCAGCCTTTTGCTTGGTTGTGGAAGCAGTCATTCTGACAGTCAGGTTAAAATGCTATGGCCAGGATTATAGGCTGCATATAGGCATGGAAACATGTCTTAAGTAATTTTAGTTTTCCAATGTTTCACTTTTGTTTTCCAATGTCCTTTTGATGGAGCCTGTAAATCTCTGAGAAATGCCCAAGGCTTTTTGGTTTATGAAGTGAAGAGTTTGTCCAACACTCCCAATTGAAGTTACACACACCATGTTTGATGCCTTGTCTACACAGTACCTCGAAAGTCTGGATGCAAGAGAGATTTATACCCAGGTGCTGCAGCATCTCCCTGAGCTGGAGAGCCTCTCAAAGGATTCCTTTGAGGTGACAATCTCTTTCACTCTCTTCTTTTTATTTATCTTTGAAATACTCTTCACGTCTCTTTGACCCATTGCTGGTAGTCGCCTCCGTGGCCATTGTAAAGATGTGTGTTGATCGTTGGTGGGTAGCTTTCTAAGTTATTTGCCTGTTTTCATGTCTCATAGCTGAAACTGGCTCGTCATCGCTGGCTGGTTAGCTTCACATTCGGACAGACTGTTTTGGCTTCCCATGAATACAAGAAGCTGAGCGCCCTTCTCAAACACGATAACATTCAGGTGGAGTACAAGTTCAATTAACAGGCATTTTGGTTGGAATTCATGTGGAGGATGCTGCACATTTGCTGTATTTTTAAACATTAAGAGATCCCATTCAGGTGCTTCGCACAAGTTTTCTGTTTCCATGGAAGCAGATGCGCTGCCTAACAATATGTGTATTAATAGCTCACTGTTTTTGACATTGCCTCAGATGAAAATTTGAAATACATTTAAATGTGTTTGTGGAGAACAGCAGGTTAGTTGTACGCATCCATGCCAGATATTATGTGGGGGATGAATATTAAAGGGGGGCTTTTGTCTTTGCACAGGTCGGCAAGGTCGACTGTCTCACTGAGGTGGAGCTCTGTAGTTCCCTCTACATTCAGAAGCCCTGCCTCGCCGTCTTCAAAGGCCTTGGCACTCACGACTTTGAGATTCATCACGGTGAGAGGAATATGTCCCTTTCCGCTGTCACACCGACCAGGAAACCAGATTCTCAGGGTCATCGCTTGTTCCATGTGTTTTACGTAGCAACGGTCAGTTTACCCCTCATGTTTTCCGCATCACAGGCAAGGACGTGCTGTACAACATTGTGGCCTTCGCTAAGGAGAGCGTGAAGGCCCATGTCACCACACTAAGGCCTGAGAACTTCCCCAGCCACGAGAAGGAGCCCTGGCTGGTGGACTTCTTCGCCCCTGTGAGTTCCATGAGTGAGCCCTTCCCCTGACTGCCGAGGGGTGTTGCAGTGCTTGCAGTGAGGCCTTGGCTCACAGTAGTAGTCTCTTGCTGGTTTGATGTCTGTCTGTGTTGTTGTCTGTGGGTTTAATCTGCTGAGCTTATGGAAATATCACATGTAGCTGCAGTGTACAAGATAAGGTCCTGTGTGTGGTTGCGTGCGTATCAGGGTGTGCTTTGCGTACGGAAGTGTGTTTTGACTCACTTGTTTGCCCCCGCCATTTTTCCCGGCAGTGGTGTCCTCCCTGCCGTGCCCTGCTGCCTGAGCTGAGGAAGGCCTCCATTCAGCTGGTTGGACAGATGAAGTTCGGGACGCTGGACTGCACCATCCACGACAGACTGTGCAGCACGGTGAGAATGAGGATGCAAGACCCGCTGCCGGCTCCAGTGAACATAGAGCTTGAGCTTGTCTCATTCTACCAAAATGTGGTCTGATTTGGTTGAGTGCGAGGGGCTGCTGTTTGGTAAACATGAATTTAGCCAAGAACTATGTGACCTGCAGACAGGGGCCACAAGATGGCCGCCCCCCCCTGGTAGAAAGAGCAGCATTTTGTTGTGGGTCTCTCGGTTCAACTCCCTCCCCCTTGCTGCCCTTCCCAGAGTTTGGCCCTGTGAGGGAGAGTGAGTCATCTTTGAGCCTGTGTAATGGAGAGCTTGGCGGGGGTTGGAGGGTGAAGCAAGGCGGGGTGGAGCAGCCTGGATGGTGGCGGCTCGCCTTCTGCTCAGCCCCGGCCTGAGAGCACAGGCACAGATGGCCACACTCTCAGGCAGAAGAGCTGGGGGAACTCTCCAGGAAACCTCGTCAAGATAATTGAACTGCACGCTGCGTGCTTCTGTAGACAGTGATTTAAAAACAAAACAAAAAATTTAGCTCTTCAAGACGGCCCCTAATTGCAGCCCTCATTTACTAGCGAACGGCTCCTGATGTGGTGAAGGTTAATTGTAAATTAATCCCGTACACTGATCTGATGTTTAAACCCACCCGGTGTGTGCGTGTTTATGGGCGAGCCCCGTGGTGATAATGGGCAGAGTCACCGCAGTCATATTGGTCCGTGATGGATTGTTTTCTTTTTCGCAGTATAATATCCAAGCGTACCCGACCACTGTCATCTTCAACAAGTCCAGCATCCACGAGTACGAGGGCCACCACTCGGCAGATGGCATCCTGGAGTTTATTGAGGTGAGGGGTGCGCGGCTTGCGCCTTCGGTGATTCATCTGTGACTCAGTTTTGCACCGTCACACTAACAGGCAGTGAGAGGGCTCTTAAGATCTGTGAGCTTTCTGCCCTTGCATTTGACTTACTTCCTATTCCCCTTTGCTGTCTTTTGGATTCACTTACTTGCATAAATACATAGATACTACACTACACACACACTCTCACTCTCACTCTCGCTTTCTCTTCATTTTTTCTCTCATTTATGTCCATCTCTATCTTGGTCTCAACTTCTTTGTGTCGGATCGTGGCTCACATTTGTATGGCTAAGGCGCACAAACTTCAAGCATTGGGGAGAAAGAACAATTCTCTATTTTTACTGTCCCTCCCAACTCCCTTTCCTGTGGGTCGCCTGACAGGACCTGGTCCACCCGGTGGTGGTCACCCTGAATCCGGACACCTTCCCTGAGCTGGTGAAGAGGAGGAAGTCAGAAGTGATGTGGATGGTGGACTTCTACGCTCCGTGGTGCGGCCCATGCCAGGCCCTGCTGCCCGAGTGGAGGAGAGTGGCACGGGTAAGGGCACCAAGTGTGGCGTCACAAAATAATCACATTTGTAAATGTCGTAGGCAGGTGTTTGCATGTGACATTTGCAACGTTCTAGCACATCTGCAAAGTGACTCAAATGCAATAAACATTTCCAAAGTCTCCCACACACAGTAAATGTTTTGGTTTGTTCAATCCAGGCATTGAACTTAACTTCTTCCTTGTTCAAGTTTTGTGTTTTTTTGGCAAATTGAGGTGGTTGACAGAAGGTGTTCTCCAAGTGACAGTGAAGGCTCCACCACTGCAGATCTGATTCTGGATGAGGTTCAGCCTGCTGTCAGGATAGACAAATTAGTTTAGAATCAAGCCATAGGACGCTAATGTTCAGAAAATTGGTTAAAAATATCAGTCATCAACCCCCCCCATAAAAAAACAATTAACGAATACTGTCACTCTGAGGCCAAGTTGAGCGAGAGGCTATTTGTGCACGTTAATGTGTACACTCACCTCACCTTTGTTCATGTTACATGTTCATTTGTACACTCACCCTACTTCATGGGCTCCTTTTCCTCACTAACCCATTAACTGTCAAATGTAACATTATAAAATCACTGCCTGCCATTCTGCACTCTCACTTCGAATGAATGAACTTTTGACGTTCTTCAGTTCAACGGTTAAAGTAGATCAAATGCAGAGTGATAACTAGCGGCGAAGAGTCACAGTGGGGTTGTGTCAGGATATCCCCTCTCATATCCCCACACTCTTGTCCAATTAGAAATTAATAAATAGTTCTACCCGACCTAACGGTTGTTTACTACATATTCGTGTATGTAATGTAAAAATGTTATAAAAAACGGGGGAAAGTCAGTTAAATTGTATTTGACCCCTCAGATGCTGAACGGGATGATAAACGTGGGCACTGTGGACTGCCAGAAGCACCACTCCTTCTGCCAGGGTGAGGGCGTGCGGGCCTACCCAGAGATCCGCCTCTACTCGCACAGTGCCGCCCGGAGCGACCAGTACCAGTATGTACCCATGTTCTGTGGTTACACATCATTGTGGTTGTGCACGGTGTGTGCTTTGGTTTGCCCTGTGGTGTTAACGAGGGGGGTTGTTTAATTGTGTTTTTGTTTATTTCCTCTAAAAAAAATAGAGGTTACAGTGGCTGGCACAGAGATGCACATTCCATTCGCACCTGGGCAATGGGGTAATTTATTTTCTTCTTTTTGCCTTTGTATGTGTTTTTGTACTAGTCCAGTCCTTCCCTTCATCCCTAACAAATAAAGTTATCCTCAGTGTCTACTGTCGTGTCCAACAGGTTCCTACCCAGGGCGTCAGTGGACCTATCCCCAGAGGACTTCAAGAACAAGGTCCTTGGGGGCACAGAGCACTGGGTGCTGGACTTCTACGCCCCCTGGTGTGGGCCCTGCCAGCACTTCGCCCCAGAGTTTGAGGCCCTCGCACGGGTATGAAAACCCTTCCTTCCTTCCTCCCTCCAATCTGTCATTATCAATTATCCATTGCAAAAGCCCCATGTGCCCAAGAGGTTAAATGGAAAAGATATTTCCTGTCACGGCGTGTCGGCCTTGTCATAGCTGGCTGAAGCTGGGCGCTGCAGTGAGTGCGAGTGATTGGGTGGATATGGGCCTTTTACACTGTAGAGAGGGGAAGAGTCATGCGCCTGTCATGTCTCTGTGTTTTGCAGACGATGAAGGGCGTGGTGCGGGCCGGCAAAGTGGACTGTCAGGCTCACCATCAGGCCTGCCAGAGCGCCGGAGTCAGGGCCTACCCGACCGTCCGCTTCTACCCGTACCTTGGCACCAAAAGGGTGAGTCGCCATGTTGATGCCACATGCCCAGCACTGTACTAGTCTCCATGAGTCCAGTCTTTTTCCCCTGCATTTTTTGGTTTTCTCAATGTTCTCAAACAGTTGTTGTACGTGTCTTCCAAGTATTACATATTTGTGTCACAACTGCTATGTTCTGGATCACTTGTTTGTAATCCTGTGGGGTTATTTTTTAATAGCTGCTTTTTTGGCACTCCCTCCTTTGCAAATATTAGTATAATTGCTTGTAGTTTTTGTTCACCCAGGCCTCCGTTTTAAAGTAAATCCTCTTTTAGCACCCATAAAAGCACAACATAGCTGCTGTCAGCATTATTACTGACTGGCAGCAGTGTGGCTAGTTTTTGTCATGCTGCACCTTGTGCGTACCGTAGCATCGCTAATCCACTGTCCTCTCCTCTTCCCTGTGTGCTTCCCCTGACAGCGGGACCACGGCGGCGAGCCCATCAACAGCCTCAGCGCTGGCGTCATCGCCGACATCCTGCGGCAGCGCCTCCAGCAACTATCGCCATGGTTACAGGCCAAGTCCACCAAACTCGGGGTATAAGCTTCTTACGGGAACTCTTGCAATAACAGGCGGCTCTTAATCTAGGCCCGTGTGCGGCGGAGCGCGGGTGTCATAAGTTTGTGTCAGGCCACTACTCTCAGAGCTTAGCATAGTAATGAAGGAGCTGAAGAGCTGGGTGTGATGCTGGTGGATGGGATGGGAGGGGATGGGAAAGGTGAGGTGAGGTGAAGATGAAAGTTGCTGAGGCTCTCTGCACAATATGCAAGAGATAAAAAAAAGAAAATGCTCGTGTAAACTGATAACAAAATTGTGACGTCTTGGATTATGATAAACGAACACATTTAAGAGTGAGGTGAATGTACATGTTGTTTTGTGATGTTAACGGAAGGTTGTTGTTTAGTGCTTTCATTTTGCCATTTGCATTGCAGTAGGAGTTGTTTTATGACATGTGTTGTATAGATGAGGTCACCTATTGACTTGGACATGCTGTTTTAAAGTGTGTAACGTTTTTATGTCTGTCTTGTTACGCAGGATGAATTATAAAAGGAAATCAAGGAAATGAACTAAGGAAATTCAAGTTTTTAGTTGACAAGCAGATGGAAGGGATTGGAGGAAAAAGGAAATCACAGAGACACACACACACACACACACACACAAACAAAAGACTCTGCTCAGAGGTTTGTTAAAGGTTTATCGCAAAGGATCAGCAGATGAGATTCCTCCATTTAAACTCTTGTCATCTTGGAACCGGCTTCACTCACGGAGTTGACTCGCACCTCACCTTCCAGAAGACGGTTTACCAAAAAGTTACTGATATAGGAAGAGGACGCCAGTACTCCATACGATGCCTGTCCAAAGTCACTGGACATCTGTCCTTATAATCTGAATGTACTGTTTGATTATGTCGTGCTATATTTATGAGTTGTACAGCAATGGTGGGTTAAAGCTACTGTCATTTTTATCTGATAACTGTAACAGTGTTTCACCGTGGACCTCAACTGGTTACTGTTACGATCATGCACAGAACTACATTTTTTTTTTACAGGAGCCTCTATTTATTAGGTAATCAAGAAGATATCCCTGTGTGCCTAAACTGAGTAAAGGTTGTTGCTTTCTGTCATAACATTAGTTATTAAAACATGACATCCCCTTTTAGAAACATGTTAGCTTGACCTATATTGTCATCAGTGTCACTTTTACAGAATCCCATTGATAGTTTCAATTTTGTTTGTTTCATATCCGTTTATTTGCACAGAACCTTTTAGTAAAGCAATTGTTTGTTTGTTTTTAAGCTTGTGTGGTTTTATTGAAGGAGCCATCGCGACCACATCTCCGAAATGCTTAGTTGAGTGTCAGTTCCTTCTCCTTCCACTGGAGGGTAGTGCAGTGTAATGCTGCTCGTAGTTGAATGTACAACATGATGTAATGACTGGTCTTTTTAATTATGCAGTACTTCAAACTTGCGCATTGCAGGTGACACATAAATCTAACTGCCTCAGAAAAAAAAAGAGTGTGATGGTCGTGTATTGTTTGAAAGAATCGTCAAGTTTTTTAAATATACTTTCATGTTAAAATGTAAGGTTTTTTAATAGAGGTGAAAGGCGTAGTTTTTAGATGGCAATGAGCATAAAATGTGTTTTTACTTCGTTTTCCATTCACCCTCGTTAAGTGTCTAACAAAGGACAGTCAGACAGCTGTTCTTCCCAGACCTGTCGTGCCGCGCTACTGTATCCTGTGGGAGGCAGCACTGCGCATGAATAATTCTTGCTGTCATCTGCATGGAGAGGTTGATCTTAAACAGAGTGTGTAAGTGATCTCTGACAGTGCCTGTGCAGTGTTTTCCATCTCCAATCGTTGCACACCCTCTCCGCTCATCTAGTCTACCCAGGCAATCACTCAGTCCCTTTCTGTCTGTCACACACGTCTCTAAATGCATCTGTTCCTCTCCATCTCTTTATCTCTCTCTCTCTCTCTCTCTCTGAGGACCTCAGCTTCAGAATCTCTACCCTCTGAATGCACTTCTGACTTACTGCTCGCCGGCCACAGACGTAGGTTGCGGGGAGCTTCAAAGTCCTCAAAGTTGCAGATGTTGAACGGATGAAAAACTTAGAAATGAGAGTGCCGCAGCAACAACACATCAGCTCACCCTCAACCCCACACCACCACCACCACCCCCAAACCTCTTTTTTTTTTTTTCCCCTGTCAGGAACTCTCCTCACAGCCCCGGGCGCGCATAGTGTGTGTCCTGGCACAGCCGGTGGAACAGGACACGCCCCGTGGCCACATCGCTGACACCAAGGACACGCTGCTTGCCCTGGACAAGGGATCACACAGGCCTTCGCTCACACCCACTGGAACAAACTCCTTCAGCAGAATGACCGCACTGGACCCTACTGACATCAGCGGGGTGATCAGGTTCCAACCTTCTCATCTGCAAAATGATGGGTCAAGGAGGTCAAGAGTGGAGTGACCAAAAACAAAGCAAAAAAAAAAAAAAACGTTTGGAGAAAAAGAAACGTTTATCTTGAAAATATAAAAGACAGGATGTTACTACTGAGAGTTCCAGAGAATTCCTGTGAAAAGACTTTCAGAAGGTCCCCTGTGGACTCGTTCACTGCCCATGTGCAACTCGGCTTCAAGAACTTCTGTTCCCGCTGGTGCGGCCCGAGTTCAGGGTGACTGAATGATTGCACTGTGTTTATTTTCCTCCACTCCGAGGTGGAAAAATCCCACCTGGGGCCACTGGAAGAGGTTCGAGGCTGGCAGCGTGTCCACCAGTTCTGGCGTCAGCGAGTTGTAACACCTTGTAACCGCAGTGTGGTTTTTACGAGGGGAACACTAGAGTTCACGGAAAACACACAATGCACTTTTAAATGCGCACGTCATATGAAACAATAACAAAAGATGCATTTTGTAATTTATATTGTTATTAAAAGTCCATTACATGAAATGTCACACCAACAAAAAAAAGAGGAGGGAAAAACACCCACACGCTTTCATTGCCCCGGTTCAGTTCATTTTGATCATGTTTTGTTGCCGTTTGTGGAAAGAATATGGTTCGCATGGAACAGTGTGTGGTGGGGTAACGTACACAGGGAAAAGAGTTTTATGACTCCCACGTGGCCTCTATCCTATCTGTTTATGTGTCTCACCGGTTACCCGGGAGCCCTCGATCAATCCTAATGGTTTCTTTCCATCAGGTGCCTGACTTTCTTTCTTAATTAAAAAAGCAGTAAAGTTCCAACTGACTGACTGCAACATCACAGGCCCTTATTTACAGGTCTTCTGAGACGGAGTGGGCGTTGAAAGGGGGGCAGAAGGATGATTCTGCTGTCTCTCGCCATGTGTCAGGTATTCGTCAGATTTGTTGTAGGCCTATATCTATCTTAAATGCTGACCGAATTCACGTTTAAAACGACTCTTTCTGTTTCCCAGCAAGGATAACATCTTTATGTTCTTAGGTCCTCACTGGTTCTAAATGGAACGTCCAGCATCCCTGCCTATGCCCACATGGGACATTTTCAAAATATACAAAATTAGCCCAAGCAATCACTGAGCGCTAGTGTTTATATCACTGTACGGACGAGCCACACGTCCTTTGCATGATGGGAGTGCTTCATTTTAAACGAAATGAGTTTCATCTTTATACTGTCATGGTAAAGTAGATTGCTGGATTGGATCCTACAATGACAACTATAAGGATATATTCCCTTTTATACTGTTTGTTTCGGCCTATAATAAGAAATGTAAATGCATCAAAAAAAGAAAAGAACTGCCTTAGCAACTGAATTACCTTCACAATCCACAACATCCCCAAACCAAGAAGGAAGGCATAAATAAACAAGCACACACACACACACACACACACACACACACACACACACACACACACACACACACACACACAGCACAGAACTTAGTTAGACTAAGAAATAAAAACAAAACTAATAAACACAGAGCGAATATTTGACTGCTGCATTTATTTACACACTGCAACAACCTGGGAGCAAATATTTCCTCTGCTGCCCAGGGGACTAATGTGTTAGTCAGCTTTCAGGTAGTTTAATCACATGCCATCTGATAAAACATTTAGCCATAGTTACCTATCACGAGCCAGACATTAGCAAACATATAATTAAGAAAGTGTAAACAGTTCACTGAATCTCAGTCTCTTCCCAGTGGAAGGTTAGGGCTGCCCATGGCCCCTTCATTAGGTGCTGAGCCCACCAGAGAACTTAAGGAACCAGCCACTCATTGTGGGTTTTTGTTAATCAGTAATTAGCAACATCTTGACATGGGGTAGGGTGTGCTTGCTCTCTGCTGATAATTCAATTAGTATGGGGAGGCTGGCAGTCAACAAACAAGCCATTGAGTGGGATGACATGGAGGACGGGCCTGCTTTGATATGTTTTGCAGGAGATACCGTCACAAAGCTCTCTGTGGGAGGGAAGTGGAGGGAGATGGAGATTGGGGTGGGGGGAGCATAGATGGAGTGACAGCAAATCCTTTACAGCAGAAAGATGAGAAGCTGTCTCCCTGGGCTCCCCTCCTCTGAATTCTCATTTCTCTTTTTCTCATTCTCTTTCTCTCTTCTTCTCCTAGACACACACAAAAACATTATCTCTCTGTCTCTCTCTCTTTCTGCCTCTCTCTCTCTCTCTCTGCCTCTCTATCTCTCTGTTTGTCTCTCTCTCTCTGTCAATGTTCTGTCACATTTGTCTGTGTGTTCTGTCTCATAGATCTTAATCCTTCTTCTCAATTTTTTTCTCACATCTCAGCCGTCAGTCCTCCTCTTTTTAGGTCTCTCACTATTTCCCTCCCTCTTCCTTAGCACCTCTCCCTCATCTTATATCATCTTCCTCTGTGGTCTTCATCCTTCTCCCCCACTTCTTATCTAATGTCTCACTGGACCCTGGACCCTGGAGCCCTGGAGCCCTGCAGCACGGCACACGGCACAGCACCTGTCAAAGCCAGTGCATAACGTCTCCATGCCCACACTAAACGTTTCCTGTGACATGCCCTGGCTGTTCAATAAAATGTCATCTCTTCTCACAAACAGACTTTGCTAAAGGCCTCAGGAAACCTCTACTTGCCTTTCACCTCATTAAAGGGACGGGTTGTTTTTTTCTGTGCTGGAGGGGGAGTTAAAGAGGTGGTGGTGGTCGGGTGGAGGTAGGGGGGTTAATGTGGCTGCCCGTGCTTCTGCCTCTATCACTCTCTCCTTCCACATCCGCCTCCACCTCTGCATCGACCGCCACATCTGCCAGTGCAGCTGTTTTACCACCATTTCCAGGTGTGGATGGGCCGGTGTAGAGCAGTTAACATCTGTGATGTGTTAGAGCCAGGTGCCCGAGAGAACCACAGTAGAACTTTCATCATGTGATCTGATATGCACCTGCACCTGCACCGAGAGGCCTTTTCCTTGCACATTAAGATTGGATTGGACACACACACACACACACACACACACACACACACACACACACACACACACACACACACACACATTAACTCACTCTTACACACATTATCCGATGCTCTGCTTTCCTTGCTCATCTTTTCACGGTCTCTTTCTTTTCTTTCCTTTTCTCAACTCTTTTTTTCTCTCAACGTTTTGCTTTCCTTCTTCCTTTCATTGCCTCACTGTCTCCCTCTTTCTCTCTCTGTCCACTTCCTCTTCTCCCGTGCCCTTTTCCCTTGCTCAGCATTTTCATAAACAGTTTCATAACCGCAAACAATTTGTACATTCAGAGGGATTTCTTTGATGCCTAATTGGAGGGGGATCATGGACGTTTTTTTTGTCTTTCTTTCCCCCATGGCCTCTTGTTTCATGGCGTGCCAATCCCTGTGCTACGTATTCATTTTCACTGTATGGCCATTATGACCAGAACAAATACATCCGTACTGAAGCAGGCAGGCAGAGGCACAGATGATGAAGCTGTGCACTGGTGTTAACAATTACTGTAGTTATCTTCTGTGGGTCAACGGTACTTTAATGAAAACCTCTCCAATAAACTTCATGTGTGTTTTGAGGTCTGGGATGGTGGAATTTTCTGTGCACATTGTCTGAGCATAGAACCTAATGTAGTAATTGTTACCAGTAACCTACCGTTGGCTTAAGTTGACTTTGAATAGTATTTTGTATGTGACCTTGAATAAATCTCTTTAAGCATATTAATATATACAGTAAATACATCAAAATATTTATAACATTCTCTTCAGACAAACTACACCGTAGGATTACATCAGTCAAACCACTAGAAAAATATAAGATTACGTGAGTACACGGAAACACGTGAATGGGCAGAGGAACATAGAGCCACACTGATTATCCATCAAATGTGGTTTGCTATGAATCCGGTTTGGGGAAACATTCTGGTGAATTATAATGGTAACATAACCTCAATGCAGATTACACTGAATTATACTAATTACTTTGTTTTTTACATTTTCTGATTTAATTTCTCAAACTTTATATTATGGAGCATTAGTGTGTGCTTTCATTGGAACAGAGCGCTTTCATCATCTGAAACATTATCAGCAAACAATTTAAGGGCAGATTTTGTGTGTGTGTGTGTGTGTGTGTGTGTGTGTGTGTGTGTGTGTGTGTGTGTGTGTGTTAGTTTCACTGTACACCTCAAATGTGAACCATATCCGCAGGTTTTCTCATACACATTCGAACATGTGTTTCTGATCACGCCTCATATTCATGAAAGCCTACTCGGGCCTGTCACAGGAAATGAAAGAAAAGGGGCAAGGAGACCCAGAAGGACAGTTTTTCTTGTCAGCAGTTCCGTACGGTGTGAAATACACAGGTCAGTTATTCTTTCAGGCACTTTCTCATCGTTGGCTGTGGCAGAGCAGGGCCCAGTCTGCTGAGGAGGAGGGGACGGAGTCCAACGGCACAAGGCCCCCTGTTGTCAGCAGTTTCTCCCAGGCACTAGCATACCGCACAGCAGGTCAACTCCCAGGACAGCCCAAACTCACCAGACCAGGCCACACCATGCATCTACATGTCAGGTCAGGCAGACAGCATGGGTGTAGAAGTTATATGTCTTGAACATTCTAAATAGAAGTACTAGTCACTAAATATAAATGAGAATATGTATAAAAGAAGCCTTAACCAACTAGACAAGATTGATTTAAAGGCTGAAAAACGTATGCAGCGATTAGTCATGAGCACTAAGTGACCTGGATTTACTGAAAGACACTGACTTAGGCTTATTACTACAAGTGCACTCTCATGGAAGTCATTAAATATGTGTTTTATGAAGTCAAGGCCATGTGAAAGGGGCAGCAGTAGGCTTGATGCGAAGCCAGATGCTGATTGAGCAGAGCAGAGAGGTACCCATGTATTTTGCACACCCCAGAAAGCGAAGGGGAGGGTGGAGAGGAAGGGGGAAGATTTACATCTCTGCCGAGCTGTTTGATGGTTCCCACATGGTGCATAATTTCAGTGAGTTTAAATGTGCGGGTGGTGGGACAGATTGATTGTGGAGGCATTTTATTCCACATGTCAGGTGGCTGTAAAACACCGCCCTGCGCCCGGAGAAGCAGCACAAACCGACCTCAGCCGCAGGGAAAAAAAACGTGGACAAGGCAGGTCACTCCGAGGTTTTTTATGTCATAATAAATATCCCATTTTCAGTTAATTCTGCCGTAAACTCCCTGATCCATAATGAAGTTTGTCACCCACAGCCCCCTACCCCATCAAACTCGCCCCTCCCTCCCCCCACACACACATAAATTTGCTCCTCACAGTAATTTCTCAGCCCATCTCTCACTTCTGATGGAGAGCATAAAGCCGCGCTCAAAGTGATGGCTCATCACTGTGTGGTCCAATAAACTCGGGTGAATTAGATATGCATGTTCTATGATGCAGGGACAGCTCATAAATCCATGCTGAGCTAGCCTGGCCTACAACACTGAGCATTACATAGCATGAACTTCTCCCAGACCCCCCCACCCACATCCTCCTTGCTGCAACCTAACTGGCATGGAGGGGGATCAAAAAAGATACCAGTGTTTACACAGAGAAACCCTGCTTTAAGCTGGAACAGACCCCACTTTGCATCAGGCCAGGCCAGCAGCTCTCCCTGACTGCGCTATGAGAGCATAAACAGACTCTCTCTCCCTGAGAGGAATGCTTTCAGGGATAGAGAGAGAGAAAGAAGGAAAGAGAGAGAGAGAGAGAAAGACAAAAAAAAGAAAGAGAGAGACACACAGCGGGGATGACACACTCATTTGGACAGAGGCCAGATTCACTCCACTTCTGTAGCTGGCCAGATAGCTAAACTGAACCCACTGACAAGCCACTGACACTGTTCACTGACACACTAGGCAAGACAAATCTGTCAAAGGGGGTTCACAAGCTGGAGCCATCGCAAAGTGCGGGTAGGCAGGCGGGCAGGCGGGCAGGCGGGCAGGCGGGCAGGCGGGCAGGCGGGCAGGCAGGCGGGCGGGCGGGCGGACGGAGGGGAATAACTCTCTCTTGACATGGTCCAGAAGTTTTTAATGGAGGATGAAAACTGGTTAACAAACAGCAACAGTTGAAGCCTTTTCTGTAATATGGAGTGTAAAGTTTATAAGACAAGTCTGACAAAGTCCAGGCACGTTTAAAAATGCAGATGTTCAAAAGATGGCTGAATGAGCCAGCGAGAGAGAAAGAGCGAGAGAAACAAAACAAAACAAAACAACAACAAAATCCAAAGAGCAGCTAAAAATGAACAAATGTAAAAATCAAATCAGGGACATCTAACAACAGCACTACAGACATGTTATGCATTATAACGCTCCAATAAAATGAACATATTTTTAATGAGCTCCCCAACATCAACATTTTGACTTTTCTCCCTCCACCCTTTCGTCTTCAATCCTTGATAGCATTCACTCTGCAGTCTTGGATCATCCTGACACTTCTTTATGGGTTGCCAAAAGATGGCTCCCCCTTTTCGACTCGCTCCACCTTTTGAAGAGCCTCTCCAAGCCTCTGGAGGGAAGAGATGCAGCTGCAGCAAGACTAAAACATGTTCGTCTCCCTTTGAAAGCGTAAAGCTGTAACGGAGCACTGCATAGTGTCAAAGAAAAAGAGCTTTGTCATCTCGAAAGGCATCCACTCCTTCCCATTGTGTCGCCGCTGGATAAATATCTGTCCCTCTCGTTTAGAAATAAAAAAAATAAAAAGCCTGCTCATACCATCTTATTTTGATCTGCAAACATCTCCCCTTTTCCAGCAAACCTCACACACAGAATCACTCCACCATTATGCAGACAGCACTGCTGCATAAACCTTTCACTATTGCCTAGGCAACGAGTCATAAAAAAAGAATATAAAACAATATAATACAAAAAAAGCGACAAACTAAAATAAACCTACTTTGTTTAGGGCTTACAACTCATAAAAAAATGACAACAATGAAAAGAACATACAATAGTGCAATTTTTTTTGTTCAGTTGTATGGGTCGCTTCTCCTCCTCTTGCTTGTGTGTGTCACCAACTCAGGGCGCGCTGGGATCAGTGGCGGCGGCTGCGTCTTGAGTTACTCCTGCCCGAGTTTCCTCTGCTCTGCTCACGAAGGACCTGGTCCCAGCGCTGACAAGAGAGAGAGAGAGAGAGAAAGAGAGAGAGAGAGGAAATAAAATGAAACCAGTTCAATTCCTAAAGATCTTAGTCTTTAGGAACCATTGCTGCATCAGAAACTTGCCTGAGAAACAGATTCAGAGAAGAAATACATTTTCTGTTAAATAAACTCAAAGGTGGCCGTCTTCTTTTTCACACGTTTCACCCCCACAAAAGTGACATTTCACTGAACTGAGCCAATTTCCTCTTTCCTCTGTCAATGGCATCCTGTTTTGCTCTGTGCTAAAGGTTATACTACTTAAACTGCAACCGACCGTAGAGAGAGACATCACAGTTAGGCCTCAAGTGTCCTAGAGTAAGTAACCCTTGCATAAATCTCCCGACTGTGGGAAACATTTCTATTCTTCAGTGCTCTCGACTCCCCAGAAGTGTCAACGTGGGCAGTGAGGAGAATTTCCACTTTTTGAGCAAACATGTTAATCTTAATTAAACAAACAGCATGGGAATGTCAGTCTAAATAAAGGACCATTCACAAAACTTATTTGTTATCATTTTCAACATGACCATTTCAAGAATGCATAATCATTAAGATATGCCTGATTCAGCACAATTCCTTTTCCAAATAAAACACACTTCAATCATGTTTGGCCTTCATAATTACAATGTGGAAGTGGCTGGTTTTTCACTTAAGGCTTGACCTCACCTTCACTTTTCGCCCCATTTTGTCCTTCCACTTCTGTGCAATTGACCCTTCTATGAGTAGCAGCCTATACAAAATAAACCAGATACAAACAATAGGTCAATTGAAAACAACCTGAATATAAAATGCATATGAACATGTTGATCAGAGCATGTTTCCATGTCAAAGGGGGCAAACTTTTTACCTTGAGCGTTCCTCGTTCTCATATCCCATGATGATGTATTCCTCGTTGGCGACGAGTTCAGGGCACAGACATCCAGAGTTGAAGTACAGGGTCACTACATCACGGGGAATGTTCACCAACGATGACTTCAGAATGTCTTTCACCTCAACAATGGCACTCAGGTCGTGATTCCGAGTACGGATCTCTTTGACTCTTGCACGGATGACTGTGAAGAGCGGAATTATAATTTTTTTAATCAGATAATCAGCCACAATTTGCACTTAACTCAGTTTTTTATGATACAGTTTTTTACTGTATCTATCAAACCGGTTTCTGTTAACGTTTTGATTTCATATCTGTACAAATTAAATATCAAACGTGTCTGGTACGTAGAGAGCACTTACTCACCATAATTGTAATTATTCTTCAAATAGGTTTTTAAACCAAGTCTGACAGTCTTGCACTTGCATCGGTCTGAAAAACAAATTGCACACCCACTTTTCGTAAAACCAGCCAAACACGAACTATGGACTACAGACCACTGTGACGGACAGATAAATGACTGCTACAAAATACACAAGCTGCTTTAAAATATTAAAGACTCACCACTGGCTCCCTTACAGTTACCATTGTGAGAGTCCATTGGAAAGTCAGGATTTGATTCTAAATTAAAACAGGACTGGTGTTAGTCTATAGTATTTACAAAGCGCAGTCTTTATGTGTTTTAAAAGTCCCCTAAAGATGCGAAATACTCTTCACATCAGAACTCTTACCATGGGAGCACTTGTTTGGGTCTTGGTACGGATTATCTTAAAGAATAAGCATAAAAATGTGTTTTAAATGGTATGAGGTATTTATTTCACTCAGACCTGTAGCCTATACTAATAATAATAATAATAATAATAATCCTCAGATTACCACTAATTATTTAGCCACTAATTTAGCGGATACTACTACCACTCATAATAATTACCTGGTCCCTCTGCTTTTACAATGGCCTCCGGAGATATGCAAACTCCTCGATCATAGACTGGTAAATCCTCGCACGCCAGACTCTCGGGCCAGGTATGGTTATATCTCTTCATGACGGGCTCGCAGCCGCACTTAGCTCTCTCGCACACTGACTTGCAAGGCTTGATCGGGTCGTGCTGGAAGTCTATCGTGCATATGGGCGCGTACATAGCGCACAGAAAGAACAGCAGGTCCGGGCTGCACCCAGTGCCCAGCAAGCCCTCAAACTGCTCGATGGCCAGGACGGCGTTGGCCTGGGTGCTGTGGTGGAGATGGTTAGGCATTTTGGTCATGTTCCATGGCATGGACTTGCACATCGGGATGCGGATAGGCTCACACGCCGCTCCTGTGGCGCGCGGGATCCTCACCAAACAGGCCAGCGCAAGAAAACTAATGTACAGCTTGTGAGAAAACATCTTCTTGGCGTGATAATCAGTTGCAAAAAAATGAATAATTTAGCCTATTTATGTTGTCAACATAGAGAGACTCCGTGAAAGATTTAACCCGGCTCTTTAAAAATGAAAAGCCTTGTGTGCACAACCACAAAACGTTCTGAAACTGCCTATTCTGACATGCTAAGATTTGCGTCATTCACCTGGAGAAAATAAGTCATCTTCTCTGCTTGGCAAACAAAAAAAGTCCTCTAGGAAAGCCTGATGCAGTGGAGTTGATGGCTTGTTCCTTACTCAGTGCGTGCATACTCCTTCATGGTGCAGACGGTAGGTGGGCAGTACTACTTTCTCCACGTATGCCCGTGCGCGCTTCAGTGATTGCAAACGCCTGCAGCTGTACCAATAGTTAAGTGACCTCACCGTGCACGATCAGCTCCTTTTTAGCCTGGGAGCATCTGCCACTGCCCACCCTCTTTCACTGGAACTTCACCGCGAGAGTCGAGGCAGGCATGAAGTCCAGTAGACTACTTCTTTTAAAACAGCGGTATGAATTCATTTCGCTGGCTTGATGTCTTATCAGGGTAGTTTTACGAGCAGACTTGCTTTTTCAGTTGTGAAAAAATACTAAGTTAAACATGTTCCAAATAAGCCCAATCAGTGTGTACAATCAAGCTTTCGCCG
Organism: Sprattus sprattus; assembly: GCF_963457725.1. Taxonomy (NCBI): domain Eukaryota; kingdom Metazoa; phylum Chordata; class Actinopteri; order Clupeiformes; family Clupeidae; genus Sprattus; species Sprattus sprattus. The sequence continues at coordinate 18,258,316 of NC_137924.1, forward strand.
AACTGCCGGTTAAGAGGATTTCACTTGTTTGTTTAGCACAAGTAGAGTTAAATTGTTAATTGTTACAAGTGTCTCTCTGGACCACCTGGTGAATATTGTTATAGCCTACAGTTGGGAGGGTGGCACAGCATGAAACTGTACTAAACCATAACTCTTAGTGCACTGACATAGGGCAGAGGGCATCAGGTCCGAAGTGTCTGACGAGTACAAATGAATGTTTAGAGCTGGAATGCAACGCGTTCTTGGCATGTATGACTGTGTACCTTAAGAGGAGACGTTTTTTTTCTGTCTTTAATCCCCAATTTCTTTCGTTTATGGGGGAGGTTAATGTAAGGCACAGCGCTTTACCAACGTACATGGCTGCTCAAGCTTTACATCTGCTTCACAACCGCCTCTCTTGTAAATGCAGAGGGGAACAGATTTAAACAAGACCCGAATCTGATCAAAGAGACTCGGGATAAATCATGTCAACCATCATAATAATTTAGTTATCCTACTCAACCAGAGCAGTAACACATTTGATGGATCCAAGAGTGACTGGACTTTACTTCAAGCACTCCGGCACTCATTTGCAGGTGTTCCTACATCATTTGGTGGCTATTAAGAGATGGATTCTGCATTACATTCAACGTGGTGGCCGCCTTCTCCCCGCAAACTTCTCCAGACTGGGTGATTTCTTGGACTAAGAAATAGTGCAGACCATGTGAACACAGCAGAGCGACTTTAATCTAATAAGAGAACGTCAGGACGGATAACTTCAGAGAATAATCAAAGCCGGTGTTGCCAGTCTACGTGAATTGCATTTGGCTTTCAAATGGTGTCTCGTTTCACAGTAGCACACCCATGACTTCAACTCCAGACGGAACTCATTAATGCATATGACCTGATGTTTATTCATGTTATGGAAGATACATGGTCATTTCCAAAAATTCAAAACATATAAAACTGGTTAGGGGAGAACAACTGATAAACATTCAATAAATATTTACGAATGTTTATTATACCGCATAGACAGGTACACTGGAGTGGTAATGCCAATTGGGCATTATGAGTTAGTTAAAAAATTATACTATGCTTTGTACAAACAACACTACTGGTTGTTGTTTTTTTTAATAACATGTAGTTAACCACAATTCTGCTGTTTCAAACCAAATGAGATGCTATTATTTCAATATTTTGGCAAATAATTCAAAGGAACACAAAGTGTAAAAATAAAATGCAAATTCACAGAAAGAAAAGCACGCCGTAACCCACACAGATTAAATCTATAACGACATCTAAAAGAATCACTGTGTATCATAGAGGCATCTGTCATTAAACAAGCATTTTTTTTTAGCATGATGTAGATTACTTATGATTTCACCCCAACCCATCCCAAAACACACACACAAATACAGATTTCTTGTTTCCATCTTTTCCATTTCAAATTGAGAAACAAAAATGCGCAAAAAACTCATTTTATAGTAGTGCCACTAGTCCCTGACAACCAAACTTGTTTACCTTCAATGTTCAATAAACAGGTTGTTTATACAATTAAGGTTTATTTTTTTGTTCGTGATGCTGTTTTTTTCTTTTTTCTTTATGAAAGGTCTGATCCCACAAAAGCCATAAGACTATAATGTTAAAAGAAGACTACGCGGGTCTATGGAATGGGAGCCACGCTGCCCGCTCGACATGCCAAGGGTTCAAGAGGCGGGGGAGGGAGGAAGATGAGGGAGGGAGGAAGGGGGGCATCTTATGCGGAAGCGGACACTGACTGCTTGTAGACAGCGTGGTATGCGTTCCTAAGCAGGACGTAAGGGAAGCATGATTCCAGCAGATCCATCGTGAGGAACGGAGATTCTTGCACAATCTAGAAAAACACACACACGCGCACACACACACACACACACACAGATACGAAAAGCGTTGTGAGAGCAGAGAACAACAGTTTTTTCCTAAAAGCAATTTTAGTGAGCTTCGTCTAGCCTGTGTCACTTAAAGCTAACTATTATGCAGAAGCCAGGCTCTGGCGCACGGGCTGAGGAGGCCTCTGTCCTGTTGGGAGATAAAGACGGCTCTTCCTTTCCATTACGGAGTGCGGCACTCGCAGTGCAGACCGCTGGGTATTACTCTTCAAAGACGCCTCAAAAACCCCACAGACAAATCCCCACACAAGCTCCCCAGAGCCCAGATGAATACACATGACTGCATACATACAAATCTATTGCTGATCACATCTTACATCATTTTTTTTTCTCTTCTCTATTTCTTTCTTTTTGTGTCAGTCTGTGACACATCTGCACACTTCTCGACAGACTTCTAACTTTGAAAAAACAGAATATGAACCCCGACACCACAAATCGACACAGAGAGAAAACTTTTCCTCTTATGCTCAAGTGCAGAGTACACGTCAGATTGAACCAAAACACACATACTTTTCTTAACAGTAGTTTTTATAGATCATTATAATTTTATATTAAGGGAAGTTCTCTGTGTTTCTCCTATGAGTTGAGGTCGAATGAAAGAGAGAGGGAGGGAGTAGAAGGGTTTGGAGAGGAAATGCCTGTGTGTCCTGCCTGCTGGAGTGACTCACCATGTCAAGGAGCAAGTACACCGATTCCCTGTTCCTCGTTGTGGTCTTATCGGTCTCCTGGCCAATCTTCAGTAGGCTGGAGGAGGCCAACTGAGAGGGGAAACAACACCACCACGTCAACGAGATGTTTTACACACACACACACACACACACACACACACACACACACACACACACAAAAGCAATAAAAGTGTTGTGGTTTGACCACTGAAGCATTAATTAAATTAAAGTCCTCCTGTGCCAGTTGTCACGGAAAGATAGGTGAATTATGGGTCCTCGGCCCTTTGTCCCACACCTGCTTTGGTAATCCCGGGCTGGTCACACGGGGAAACAGCTACCGCACAATTGACTGCAATTCAGTCATGAAACGCTCTTCACAGAAGTTCCCAGGCTTGTACAAAGCAAGTTGTTCCTACTCGACTACTGGCCATAGCACGCCAAGGGTGTTGTGCTTACAATCTAAGTGGTGGCCATGTTAGCTCAAAACATGAAGTGTATGAAGTGTAAAAGATATTGGGAAAATATATGAAGACAGATTCGTCTCAGGTTTGGACACTAGCCACGCTTGCTGACGAGCGAAAAAAAAAATACAGACCACTGCAGACATCTTGAGATAGGCCCCCCAAAGACAACCACCTCACAGTTGCCAAGACAGAACAGGAAAAAAACGTATGCGTCCTTTACGTATCTTGCTAGCTAGCAAGCTACAGTTGTCAATCTTTTTAAAAGGCTTAGAGAAAATCTTGATAGGACCATCAATGATATTTACCTCTGCACACACTTGCTGGTGGCCTGAGGTGTCTGAATAAGGGACTAGTGGAAGCACAGACCATAGTTGAGTAGGGTCCCTCCTCTGCATCTAAAAGCTCAACCAAAGGGGACTGGAGATCGTATATGAGGCTAAACATTTGGTGCCATGCTCCTGCTGCTGGGGGATAGACAGCGTTGTTATAGGCGTGAAGACCAATGCTATTTCAGAAATGATAAAGTGGTTCACTCGTGTAGATCTCTGTAGACAGGACTCAATAAAATGGTCTTTGCCAACGTTTGTTGATGGCCAGGGTTGTCAGAGTGAGGGAGCAGTGGAATTGATCAATGGATCAACCATCAACCAATGGATCAACTGAATAGATCAACTCAATGGATGGGCCTCAATAGTGGCCTTCTCATCTCCCCCGAAGAGCTCAACCAAAGTGGGACCCACAGACAGTACTCTATGCTGGCCCAATATTTGGGGCCCGGCACATGTGTTGTGATGCCCTGCTGATCATGTGGATGGAGGTGAAGGTCAGACACCTTCACGTTGACACAACCTAGCAGCAGCGCGGCTAGTTAGTGTTCTCCACTGCCGATGTCTGACTGTGCAAGCTAAGTCAGCAGCAGACGGTCCCTGCATGATTTGGGGGCCTTTTCTTTTTCCTAGAACATGATTTATGTGCAAAAATGTGCTTCGGGGCAGCTGTTAAAAGATGATTTTCTTACAGCCTGAAACAGACCACAACTCCACAGGCCAGTTTGTCTGTTTTCTGTGTGACCATTTTAGATTGACATGCCCCTGACAGTTTGCCTTTTGAAGACAAACATTTGCATTCTACATAAATAACCACACAAATAAATTGTGAGGCCTTCCCACGCCACTTCAGGGCAAAGTGGAAGGGCTAGCGCGAAAGCACATGAAAAACGATTGTTTATTGAGATGCAAATATGATTTATAAACGCGAAGAAAATGCAACAAATTATTGCTGTGGGAGAGAGACAGAGAGAGAGAGAGAGACAGACAGAGAGAGAGAGAAAAACAAGAACTCACAGCAAGGAATTCTTTCAGTCGGTCCTCGATGCTACCCTTGTGGATGGTGAAGAGGGCAGCAGCTATTTGGTTGATGGCCTTAGCCAGACAGTGAATGTTGTTGCAGTGACCTACAGGATGATCACGAGATGGTTAATATAAGTTGTTTCGAAAAGCTCTGGATACAACACACCAAGCCTGTGCATTTATTCATTTGTCACACATACACATACATGTATACACACTGCATACACATGTTGACACAGTTATTACACTTACACTGGTTATACAAATGCTACATTTATGTGGATGCTTAAACAGGTACCTTCAATGGCGGGGCTGTACTGGGACATGACGTTGCTTGCCAAGGTAGGCAAGGACACGGCCACAAAGACCATGAGCAGGCAGGCGATCTTGTACTCCTCCTCTGGACTGATGTTCTCTGTGATTGGCACAACTGGGTAAGTTACAGGGGTTGAAGCTTAGCGTTCATTACTTTGACATGACACGGAGATCAAGCAAAAACAAAAACGCAACTAGCGGGGGCACCTACTGGCCTCCTCAGGGGCGAGAGTAGCCAAGATAAACGGTAGCACTGGCCAACAATTAAGTCGTATTTGTGTTAACAGACCCAACACTGGGAAGAGTGATTCAATTAAACCAGTGCTTGAGACTGGGCGCTGTTTTGACAGCAAACATTCAAGCGTTATCGTGGGGATGTAAGAGAAATATATACACGGGCGAGAAGCCCATCCGCCCGCGAGCCCTTTGATGGTGGCGCTGTAGTGTAATGATGTTTTCTCTTCGGAGCGAGATGGAGCCCAGATATGGCAGAGAGCGAGGTGGACACCACAGTGTGGGAAAAGGCCAGGAGGAGTGGACATTCTGCTACTCCTCCATAAACAGATCTGTCTGCCAGGCTGTTTAAGTAGCAAATTCCGACCGGCGTTTTGATAAGTTCAGCTGGAGTTTTGATTCATTTAGTCATAGCCAAAGTATGAGTCATGCAGAGAGGACAAAAACCCAGCCATCCTTGCTGGCCATCCAGATGAACTCTTTCACAGTGGAATTCATTAAATAACTCACCGCTAACATCATTTGGTGACTATTGCTCTGAAGCCCTGCCAGTCTGACTGATCAAGACAATAAGATTAAATATCTTTTGTCTTTCTCCTTTACACGTTGGTGTGAGGAGTGTAAACACGGGGCAATGATGGCCAAAGTGACTGGGGCTGGGCCTTGAGCCGGTGGGCCTTGAGTCTGTGGTCCTTACCAGACTTCTGAGAGGAGAGCGCCACCACCAGCGCGGGGTCGATCTCACAGGGCAGGCCGGCAGCAGACGAGAGCTCGTACACATTCATGGCCACCTGGGGGACGAGAGAGAGGAGAGGAGAGGAAGGGAAAGAAAAGAGGGCATGAGAGAGGAGAGGAATTGATACGAGAAGAAAGGAGTGGAGATGAGAAGAGAGGAGAGAGAGAGCGGAGAGAGAGAGAGAAAGAGAGAAGGAGAGAGAGAGAGAGAGAGAGAAGAGGATAGGAGGGGAGAGAAGAGAGAGAGAGAGAGGAAAGAGGGAGGAAGGGACAGGAGAGGAGAGAGAGAGGAGAGCAGAAGAAAGAGGGAGGAAGGGAGAGCAGAGGAGAGAGAGGAGAGCAGAAGAAAGAGGGAGGAAGGGAGCAGAAAGGAGAGAGAGGAGAGCAGAAGAAAGAGGGAGGAAGGAAGAGGAGAGAGAGAGGAGAGAGAGGAGGGTGGGCATTAGGGCGGGTGGGAAAAAGGCACACACAGATCCAAGTCATTTCCTCGTGCCACCATCCGTGACAGCCCTCCCACCGCCTGGTTTCGAGGGAGGCTGTCTCCTACCTTCATGTCCGTCTCCCGGGGAATGTGGTCCTTGAAGTCCTCCACTGAGCTCACCAGGAAAGGAATGTGACAGGACAGCACCTGGGAGAGAGAAAGAGAGAGAGTGTGTGAGAGAGAGAAGGCTGAGCTTACAACCCATCCAAAGCTTGCTTAGAGAATGACGACATGCAACTCAAACCCTTAATTTAAATGCCCAAAGATGGTAAGAAAAAAAAGCCATCTTTGAAGGAGAGACAAGCGGGATGAAGTCATGTGACACAAGGGTGTTGGGTGATAGTGCGGAGGTGAGGGGAAACTTACGTCTCGGAGAGCCTCCTGAGCCAGTGAACGGAATGAGAGGATGACTCCAATGATGGTCATTCGTTTCAGGACGCTGTCGACCGCTGCAGCCAGAGCCAAGTGCAGACCAACAGAGGGAGAGAAAGAGAGAGAAAAAGAGAGAGAAAAGAGAGAGAAAAGTCACGCTTACACAATCACACAACCTTGTGGGTGAGCTGACTGTTCCTTGTCCTCTGACAAACCTCTCGAATGACCGCTAACTCGATGGCGGTCATGCACTTGTTTGCTTTTCAGAGGCAGCAGGTTTTTAACAGCAGCCATGAGAGAAACCACAAGAGTCCCACCCCCACAGCCACCCCTCCACCACCCCCAAACCCCTGGCAGCAGCACCAGAGGGTAGGCGACCTATGTGTTTTTTCTACTGGCCACCAAAGTGATCCTGCAACTCTGCTAATCGACTGTTTGGCCTGCTGAGCCACACAGGACACTGGCCCAACGTGGCCAGAGGGAAGAGCGGGACCTCAAGACCCCAAAACCCCAAAAGCAGAGCGCCGGCGGTTGCAGCACCCACATGAGAGCTTCTTGAACAGGGCAGCCATCTGCTCAGGCTTGTCGAAGCTGGTCCGCATCTGGGTTAGCACCTCCACGTTCTCCACCACCAGTTTCTGAGGGAGAAAAGGAAAGGGAAGAGATTTGGGACAAAAAGAGGGCTTGTGAGTTAAGCTGTGCATTGGGGAAGAAACTACAGTACATCCAAACCTGTGCAACCCCAACCTATTCATGGCTTTCCCCTATACCCCCCCCCACACACACACACACACACACACACACACACACACACACACACACACACACACACACACACACACACACACACACAGAAGGAAGCAATCATGACCACCAGATGCATCTATCATTATGCAACAAAAAATAAATAAAATAAAGAGACAATTAATACTGTGTAATTGCTACAGTAGAGACGTTTTGGCAAAAAGTGGGCTTTTTTCAGAGGCCCTGAAACCAGTGGATTTTTGTGTGTGTGTGTGTGTGTGTGTGTGTGTGTGATTTTCTCCCACCTCAAGTGCTTTGAGAAAAAACGAATGTTCCACGTCAAGTCATCTGATGAACATGGCATGAAGTGTGGACTCAAATCGAATTTGATAAAAAAAATATATATATATATACTGTTTCAGTCTACAGCTGATTGTGGATCAGATAGGAAACTTTATTTTCTTACTCAAATTGCTTTCAGATGGGGTGCGCTTTGCATGTGAGCATCACTGATCGGAGCCAAGAGCCGCTTTTCACACACACACACACACACACACACACACACACACACACACCACACACACACACACACACAGCTCCTTCGCCTCGGGGGGACGAAAAAACTATTGTAACTATACAGGACCATTTTAAGCACATTCAGAATCCATGTCGAACGCTTGTTATGGTCTAGGGTTGTTCATGTGTTATGGCTGACATTCATCTGTTGTTATGACGTTCAGATGTGAATGGTCTTCAGGAAAGCCCTCCACGACAAATATCATTGTCTTTTCTCCATCACTAAAGAAACAAGCTCTTTGGCCCTGCTGAGGACTTCTACATTTCGCAATCTGAGTATTTAGTGTAAACAGTACTACATGTGGGGAGAAAAAAACTAAATATTAATGTCCTGCCTTAGTCCTTTCCATCACACCAAATTAGTAGGAGTTAGGAAGAACACAGTCCAAACCCAGTTACCAGTAAGTACCTCACACGAGCCCTGGGAATCACCTCATTAAGAAGTAATACGCAAAAAAACAAAACAAAAGATTCCAACATAATTGCTCTCAGGCCGTTTCCCGGCTAACAGTGTGTTACTGGAAGCTCCCACTGCCTCGGCTTGCCAACAGCCAGGGCCAAGAGAGTGTGTGTGCCCCGTGACCTACAGCAGTGACCTTTTGACCTCTAACACTCATATTCCTGCAATGACAGTAGAGAGGTGTTGTTATAAGTTTCTGGGGCCAGCCTGCCTAATTCTGTAATGTACAGAATGGCCACATCTACGGTAAACTCATACTAGGGAGTTTGGTTACACAATTTGGTGCCCTTTGGCGTCATGCATGAGAGTTAAATAAGGGACAAGTCCAAGGTGCTCTAATGAGCGGCTACATTTGAAAAATCCAATACGGTATGTTGAGTATTGTCAAATGAAACAGCCCGTTTGTAATACAAAAATAAAATAAAAATAAATAAATAAACTTTTAAGCTAAACACCACACTGAATGTCTTCCCTTCCCACTTAGTACTCTTAACAGTGATGTTTTTTTGCCCAGAAAGCCGCTGCCCTGAACTATGACCCCCAACCACTCACCTTGAGCTCAGCCACCTGGGAGGAGATGTGCCACATGAGGCTCTCGCTGAGGAACTTCATTCCGTATGGCCCCAGCAGCTCTGACAGCGACCGCATCTCTGAGGAACACAACGCCAGACAGACAGACGGACAGTCAGCTTACATTTTTCAGATTCAGATTCAGATTCAGATTCAGAAAACTTTATTAATCCCATCAGTGGGCAATTAAGTTTGCAGTCCCAGTCTCCATCAATCAACAATAAATAGTAAGCTTATAAATAAATATGCATATGCATCAACACACACATACAGTTAACACACACATACAGTCAAACACCCTGTCCTGTCAGTGATGAACAGCGCTCAGTAAATCAAATTGTCAGTAGTGTACTCTATCCCTACAACCTTGTTTAATAATCTAATGGTTGTAGGGATGAAAGATCCAGAATACCTTTTTGTTTTTGCCCTGACAGAATAGTAACGCCTCCCAGAGGGCATTAATGCAAATTCACCACCTAACACATGATCAGGCTGACGGATGATACTTTTAGCCTTTTGGACTGCCTTCAAAAGGGGATTTGATGTCTTATTGTAGTCCAAGAATCCTATTAACACGATCACAAAATCATATCGTCACCTTCCTAAAATAATTGCCTATGTCATTTTTTCAGGTTGTTCAGAAAACCAAATATTGGAAATATGATATTTTTGGCTAATTTCAATCAAAATGGTTATGACAAAAGATGACTTTTGACATATTAATAACAATGTATGTCAATTATGTAACACAAGAGGAATAAATTACTTGGGCACATTTTTGAACATGCCTTTGTGACTTAAGCTATTTTAAACCTCAACTCTGTCAACAATAAAGCTTATAAAATTGCCTAAGTCATCTTGAAAAGCTTGTAAAACTGCCTAAGTCATATTGCCTTTTGAGTTAGGCAAAATAAAAGTGCCACAAGTCACAGTCTTGACATAGGCTATTTTAATACAATCATATGATCTGTTCAACTTAGGATGTAGGCGATTTTACCAGAGGTGTCCAGCATCATGAGGAGATGATTTAGGCAAAAAAGTAATTTTCGTCAAAAAATGTGTTTGCGTTAATCATAAGACCTTTAAATGTAATTGTGTAGATGTCTCTCAAGGCCTCTCTGGGGAGTTTTCAAATATTGGGCAACACAGAGTAGAATACTTCAATCTGGTTTATAGTGTTCTTTCTTTCTAATTAAGACTAAGACTTAAGATCAGAGAATGAACTTATAGGGGTCATTGTAGCAAAAACAGCACACTCGTCACTGGCAATGTAATCATACCCAACAACCTAAGATTACACTCCCAACCGTAAGAGGCCATCACATCTGTTACCCCTTTTCCACCAAGGCAGTCCCTAATGTCCAACCGGTTTTTAGCGCTTCGAAAGCCAAAGAACCGGCTCTTGGCCAGGAAAACTGGTTCCAGAGCAGCACCAAATCTTTGCTGGTTGAGAACCGAGAACCGGTGAAGTCAGGAGCAGGGGGTGGGATTATCATGATCAACCAGAGCAACTAAAACTTTGTGACCAACTTAAAAAACAGTTGTTTAGCAGGCTTCTTTCTTACATCAATTTACATTATGTTATTACAGTGACCCCTATAAGATCATTTTCTGATCTTTGGTGGGCTCAGTCAGTTATGTAATCAATGTCTGAATCCTACCAAATTAGTGGCTATGCTTGCTTGGCTAATGTTAGCTGATCAACAGCTAGGTATCCATCAGTGTAACATTGTAAATAGATGATGTAGTCCACCACAGTTGTTGTGCTTCGCACTAGCGTTGCTGGGAAGGCGATGATGTAATGATGTAGCTCTATGGTGGCGCTCTAGGCCGTGAAAGTCAAACCAGTTCTAAGAAGTTATTTGCAAGTTAAACCAACTACGAACCAGCACTAGCACCAGCCCAGAACTAGCACCTCATTGGCATTGGTGGGAGAGGGGTGTGAGGACACTCACCAGATATATCAGAGTACTCCTCTGCGTTGAAGGTCAGTTCATTTTCTGTAGGGAGGTTGACAAAGGCCTTCATTGCTGGAAAGTAGGCTATGTGTCCATTGCTCACTTGTCGCAGTAGTGTTTCCAGATACCTGTAAGATTCAGAAAGAAGTGTGTTGAGTGACATACCGTAGGATAACACAATTCCGTGACCAAAATGTTTCCTCTAAAACAGCTCATGACACTGTAACTGTTAAGTAACTGTTAAGTTGAAAAGTTACCAGTTAGTGTAAATGACCACCAACACCATTACATCAACTTAAAGAAAGACATCCTCTGTAGCAGTTCTCAATCCTGCTTCTAATTCAGTGCCCCTCTCGAGACCCTCACTGACCAGTTTGTGTAGAGGCTTGTGATGGTGGGTTCTCCGTGGCTGTCCAGGTGCTGGGTCTGCTGCAGCAGCACGTTGTTGAAGACACGGGTGATGTCGATCTGCACGTAGTTCTCCACCGACTGGAGCACCGTCATGTAGGCCCGCACGCTGGTCAGCAGCTCCGAGGGCTTGGCGATCTCCTGCGTGGCCTGGTTGTACATGGTCATGCCTACGATGGACCTGAGAGGGTCATCAGAGAAGAAGAACACAACGATGACGACATCCGGTCATATGTCAGTTAGGTCAAAATGGAGGAGTGTGAGGGCAATGGGATTCTAGCGGAGCGTTCTGACAATGGGCTGCATTAGACTTTTCCAGAACATTTCCACTCCAGGTTAATTGTTTGGCGGTAATGGTGGTGACGATGGTAGCAGCGGTGGGGGTGGTGTTTGGACCGTGGTGCTTCCATCATCAAACATGACCGCCGGTTAAAAACAAAAAAAGGAACACTCTGACCGGCTATTAAGGCTGTTTACTCCAAAACAAACCATGGCGTTCACTTCAGTTTGCCCTCGTCTCTGTGTCGTCCGGCACGCAGGAGAGGGGCTGGGAACCAAAGGGCAGTAAAAGTTTTATCCTCCCCTGACCTGGACCTGACGTGGCACAGGGCAGAGTGGGTGAGCAGCGCTAATAGGTGCCCCTCTCATCACCGGGAGAGGGCGGCCATTTTTGGGGGGTTCACAGCCTGGGAAGCGAAGGGCCCGGCCAAGGCACCCGCGTCAGAGCCTCGACTCCCACAGTGGAAAATACCTGTTATTCCTCAGGCCCCAATGTTTATTTAGTTGGATGGGGCTTGAATCTGGACCCGTGTCAAGAATCGTTCTAACCCAAACTTCGTCCGCTGGACCAATAAATCACACAAAATCAAATAATAAACCCGCAAGGGCCTCTATTTTATTTTCATTTTCCCCCCAATTTTTAGTTTAATTAATAGGCGGGCAGAGAATTGGATGACAGTTTTCCCTGACATGAAAAGGAAAACTTCCCCTCCCGTCTCTTAGCTCATCAGTTGATTGATATCATGGGAGATTGTGTGCTTATGTGTGGTGTCTGGTGTGTGTGTGTGTGTGTGTGTGTGTGTGTGTGTGTGTGTGTGTGTGTGTGTGTGTGTGTGTGAGAGAAAGAAAGAGCAAAAGACACAAGAGTTTATGCTCCTGTGCAGAGGCCTTTCAAACTGATGGCACAGCAGGGCAGATAAGAGCTGAAGGGACAGAAATAGAAGAGAGTAAAAGGGAAAGTGAAAGAAGATGATGGGCAAGAGTGTGTGAGAGAGAGAAATTAAAAAATGCTTCATTACGGAGAGAAAGAAAGAGACAGACTCACAGGGGAAGAGAGCCGTTTTAAAATAAGCTGCCAGTAAGTGACTGTTGGTGACCGTGTGTGTGTGTGTGTGTGTGTGTGTGTGTGTGTGTGTGTGTGTGTGTGTGTGTGGCCGTGTGTGTGGCCGTGTGTGTGGCCGAACTTACTTGGTGAAGCGGATCTCCAGGTGGGAGGTGAGGTACTCCCGTGGGGTGAACGTGTGCTCCCACACCACCATGTTGGGCACGTAGTTGATGGAGAAGCACAGCTCCGACAGAGCAGTGTGCAGCTTGTCCAAGCTGGAGGGGGTAGGAGACACACACACACACACACACACACACACACACACACACACACACACACACACACACACACACACACACACACACACACACACACACAGACACAGACACACAGAAGCAGGTATTTAGAAACTCATTTCCTCCAGATTAAAGTGGTGGATCAGTGTCCAGGCAGACAGCTTAACCTCCAATATATCACTGCCAATGTTTTTCTTTTTGGCACAGACCGACACCACCTCTACACTGCTACTGCTGCTGCTGTTGTTGTTCAGACCTGCATTTACTGTACTAGGGCCAGAGTTAGCATCATATCCAATTTATATGATATAAGATGTCTTTGCATGAGGGCTAGAAATGATATTAAAACACGTGATGGCTAGACTGCATTCCTAGGAGTCTGGACTGGGAGTTCAGTAACAGGAGGGTGGTCTGTAAACAAATGTGCAACCTGCAGATATACTTGCACATCTCAAATGGATGATGTGAAACACTTCTTTAAGTGAATCAAGGATTGATATTTTACAGATATACAAAAATAAGTTACTTCTTATCTCAAATCTGACTGAGTTCAGTCCAGAAAGTTCGCCACATCAACTAAGTCCAGTAAGAGGACATAACAGCATAGTCCTCTGTGCTGGTGGACAGGACACAGTAGTCTGCACTGGTCAGTAGCAGTGCTGGTGGACTCTGGACACAGTGGTCAGCCCTGGTCAGTAGCAGTGCTGGTGGACTCTGGACAAAGTGGTCTGCACTGGTCAGTAGCAGTGCTTGTGGACTCTGGACACAGTGGTCTGCACTGGTCAGTAGCAGTGCTGGTGGAGAACTTACTTGGTGACCAGGAGCCGGTTCTTCCTCATGCTCTCTACGCCTGGCTTCTCGCGCTCGGGCTCGCCTTTCTTCCCCGTCTGCTTTTTGGACTTCTTGTTCACGGCCTGACTGATGGTTTTGGCACAATGTTTTGGCAGGAGCTGCGCAAAGGGAGGAAGAGGGGAAATCCTTTCTTAACACCCATAAACCAATAAGGAATGAGGTGACAAAACGCTTCGCCTGTCCTACAGAAACGGTAATGCCAACAGGAGCCGGGTGTGAAGGGGGAGCGCTTGGGGGGGGGGGGGGGGGGGGGGTTGTTCGGTAATCGCTGCCGTAAAAACGCTGAGATATCCCGCCCCAGAGACGAGTTATGTCAGTGCTGGAGGCCGCGTCATGACATCATAAAAACACAGGACTGGACATTTTCCCCCAGCAGCCTGAGAGTTTACATCCCAACTGTCTCCACTCCAGCAGGTAATGGTATCGTTACAATATAATAAAACATGGACCGGTTTGGTTCCTGTGTAAGCCTATACCAATGTTTCTCAACCTGATGGGTCATGACCAAATCACTCTGAATGGGTCGCGGAGTGTGTGTTTCTTCAGAACTTTAATAACTTTTGTAAAAAGAAATATATGACCAGTAGCTTTTATTTTAAAATGGAGAAAGCTGAGTCTCTGCAGTTCTCATGCCTCAGTCACAAAGGCAGCTCTATTATATTTATGTTTGCAGGTAATGTGACAATTCTTGTGTAGTAGCCTGCTTAATTACTAAAGGACATTGATCTACCAATGATCTGGGTTAAGTCCCTATGGAGCCCCCAGACCAAGGACTATGCATTTCTATCAGGCATACTAAGGACTTGATCAAAGGATCAAACGTGGTTAAGAGGGTAGCAACTAGCAATCACTGCTTAGAAACAAAACAAATGTGAATTAAAGTGTCATCCTTCGAAACATTTAAACAATCATACTCAAACACACAATCTAAACACCTTGTTTGCATGGTCTTTAAAAATACAATCATTTTTGCAAATCCAATTATAACAAACTGCAGTATTTAAGGGTGGTGCCACAGGTTTTTGTGAATCTAAGATGTGAGTCCAGAACCAAACACAACAAAAGAATTAAACACTAAATGGGCCTAATGCTGAACAGCTGGACTCCCTAAACGTGCGCAAACAAGCTGTTGGTTTAATCCGAGAGAGGTAAGATGGCATAATTAGGCCAACTAATAATAAAATAGCTCAGGCAATTCAGTCTTGTTGCGGAGAGGAAAGCTTCATCTTTTTAACATTTCCTTAAACAACCCTTGAGCGAGGGCAGTAGCTTCACCGCTCACACGTTTAGAGTTGTTGATGGGTTAATTGTGTGAGGCTGCCCATCCTGCTCTGGTGCTCCCACGCAACCACTCAGCTCCCATGATAAGTGAGCTCATCTCTTAGGACATGGGTTTCTTATAAACATGCGAAGCAATTACGTCATGTGGTTGTACCCTTTGTAATGCAGATCAGAGAAGAAGACGGAAAAAAAAACAAGCACCGGCAACTAATCTAGACACTGTCAGTTAGACGTTCAAGCCCACGATGAGCAGTGTGTATGTTTTGGGGAACAGATGAGGGCTATCGGTGCTCGTCCTGGTGTCCTGCGCTGTCTCACCTGGTCACTGAGCGTGCACTGCTCTGTGCAGATGTCCGTGATAAGGTTGCGTGCCTGCTTGGCCATCTCGTCCAGGAACATGTTGCACAGGGACAGGCTGCGATCCCCAATGTGGTGCCGCTGTTGACACAAGACACACACACACACACACACACACACACACACACTTAAGTCAGTACAACATTAGGTCTTTGGGGGTCAGACATTGTGTGGTTGCTGCTGCCACTTGTCCCCAAAGGGCTCATGGCAGCAGCAGGCTGGCCTGTGGCAGAGTGTGGCAGAGTGTGGCAGAGTGTGGCGTGGCAGGTCTGTCTGAAGGGCTGTTTGTGACCTGCCAGTGCCAGACAGGACAAGCGAGCCTCTTTGTGAGACACACAGGCTTCCTTTGCAGGCCCCCGCCGAGCAAACAGAACTAACTCTCAAAAAATGACTAATGCAAAACAAGTTTGCCCCTGTGAGAGGGAACGCAGAGAGAGAGAGAGAGAGAGAGAGAGAAAAAGTATCATTCACATTGAGTGTGGTGTTTGTGTGTCCCTTGGAAAAGCTCCACAGATGGGAGAGGCAATCCTTTCTTCATTCACAGAGGAGGAGATGAACACTGACGGTTAGTTAGAGCATCGACGATCGGGTTGCGTGCGCGCCGAGGGCCAGCGCTTAGAAATGTACTCGCACACAGCAGAATGCAATTACCGCCCTTTGGACATCATTTGGACATCACTCAAATGGTATCATACCTTCAAACAGTGACCCCGGAAAAAAATATATATTTAAAAAAAAATCAACCGCTGATTTCCCCCTTTTGTCTTGTCTTGAACATCGAAGGTCGAGGCCGCCCGGAAAATAACGTATCTATTTAAGCCGAAGCCAATACTGACCTTTGCCGAAGCTGCCGTGATCTTTTTACTGTTACTATAAACTGCTGTAAAACGTTTTTCTGTGCAAAGGGATGGAAATATTCTTGGAAACTTTTAGTGCTTTTCCAACATAAATATAGCTTGCAGCTGTTCAAAGCTGCGTGTAGTGGACATAGGAAGAGGAACATTTCAGAGACATGCTGAGAGAGGGAGTTTCATGTTTGAATAAGGGAAATCCAAGCCTTCTATGGCTCAATAAATCTCTTTTATTCCTCTAAGTGCTCTCAGACAGCTCCATGCAAAGGCTCTCCTTTGACCAGGGGAGCACACCAACATAAGAACTCTCATTGTGCCACTTTATTTTGGGGGTACCATTTTGTCGACCAATTAGATACAAAAATACGGGGTTATTTACCGAAAAATTAAACGGGATATTGGAGAGGGGGAGGGGGAGGAGGAGGAGGGGGCAGTCATGGGTATTTTGCAGGAACAAACACTTCATGAATGCACCTGGCGTATTTCAGCCGGCCGAACAGGAATCTGTTGTGTGGCATGTGTGTGCAGCCGGGGGCTTCAACCTCCCCTCTGGTCCGGGGAAGAGGGGGTGTAGTGGTGAGGAGGTCAGGGGGGGGGGGGGCTGGTAGTAGCACCAGTGTATGGTTCAATTACAAATTTAATAAATCATGCTTTTCAGCGTCTGGCCTTCCGTACACATCCTGATACACGGACCGCAGCGCACGCCGCTTCAGCGCGCCCGCAGTCCAGGCCGGGAGTAAAGGGGGGGGTGGGGGAGGTTGAAGGTCTGTGTGACTCCATCCTGCCCGCTCACAAGGGCCCTCCTGCTTGGCCCTGCTGAATCTTTGGGTGAGAGGAAACCTACTTTCCCAGCATTCAGCACCACACACACACACACACACAGGAGCTACACTGGCTAAATTCACTGGGGCATGTCTTAAATCATTAACCTGGAGGGATCCCCCGCCCCCACCTTGTCTTTGTCGTTGTTGATTTTAAGTGCACTCTTAAAGGGCACCCTTGTGAGCAACCCAACTAGACAGTAAATAAATATGTTCTCCTGATCTAAATGACTTGGAGTGGTCATGGGTGTTGAAACACTGTGTAAGTGCACCCTTAAAGAGAGTCTGCTACGAGTGGCTACAAACTGATTTAAAAAACACTTCAGTCTGACTCTAAAACAACACCAAACCTCCCCAAAATGTTAATGTTATTTTTCTTATGTTGGCCACAGGAAACGTTCCCCTTCCGTGACACTGGTCCCGAGTGTACATGTGTGTTTGTGTAGATGTGAGTGTGTAAGTAACAGCATGTGTATGTGTGTGTGAGTGATTCTGTGAATGTATGTGTATGTGTATGTGTGTGTGTGTGTGTGTGTGTGTGTGTGTGTGTGTGTGTCTGACTCACCTCCTCTGGGCAGAGCTCGTGGGTGCAGCTCATGAAGTGTGTGCAGAGCAGGGGGAAGGAGATGGAGTAGCGGGACTGAGACGGCAACTCCAAGCACTGCTGGAACATCTTCTCAAACGCACGACTGTAAAAGCTATCAGGGAAACCCCAAAGACACGGACAGACAGAGGAAGACAGATAAATTAAGAGGCCGAGGCCGAGGGCGAGAGAGAGAGAGAGAGAGAAAGACAGAGCGAAGAGTCATGAGCTGCCAGTACATTCAGCTGTCTGGTACATTCATATCTTATCTGTCCAAACTCGCCTATCCACGTCCTGTCCAGACTACTAGCCAAAAGCCAGAGCACTCCAAACAAACACTCCTAACAGACAGTTGCTAAGGGAGAATCTGGGAATGTGATATAGAGGGTTGGGAGGTTTTTCTGAAACCAATTAAGACAGGGGGATTTACCGTTAAAATGTTTTTATTTGACAGGAGGACGGACGTCTCCTTACCAGAAGATTGAGAGGTCGGAGGTTTCCACTAGCATCTCCACCAGCGAGTCCACCATCTTAGTGTGGAAGATGATGGTGTTGAGCATCTTGCCCAGTTCCCGGTGGTCGGCGAGGCCCAGCGAGGCCTTGGAGACGCTGGTGTAGGCCTGCGAAACACCGAAACATGCACCGTTAGCAATGTCACCGCTAACCGAGTCAAGGGGCCAAATTTGCACCCGTGAACTCTAGGAGGGCTTCATATGACAAAAGCAAGAAACAACAAAAAAAACATGTTATTATCTGGCCCAGACTTCACCAGGAGAAAACCTCAAGCAATAAAGAGAATCTGATCCAAATGGAAATTGGACTTTGGGGGTTGGAGGCAAACGTGTGGTTTGATGCTCCACCATATCGTTAACTTCTGAGGAAATTTTTCTGGGAAGTATTCGGTTTTTTAACTTGATACTGTTGATTCAGACAATGGCCAAGCTACACAGTTTCCTTCCCCGAGACGTGGGATAAAATGAAGACAGTATGCTAAACAGACTCGCTTTGGTGTTGCAGGCCGAAACGGCACTTTTAAGTGAGGTACGTTAGAGGGGCAGGACCACCGCTACTTAGCTACACCCTGCCCCTACCATCAGCTACACACTGCGCCTACCATCAGCTACACACTGCCCTTACCATCAGCTACACGCTGGCCCTACCATCCCCTCAGAGTGGGTATTCTGGGCTGACAAACAGCTGCCCAGGCCTGCACAATCCGTGACCTTGGAGAATCTGACGAAAGTTCTGAAAATACGGCATTGAAATGCCTTTTAAATAAAAAAATAAAAAAAGCTCCCTTTGGAAGTGCAGACCACTACGCGAGTGTGAGAGAATGCTGTGAAAGCGTTGTCTTTTTTTTTAAGCGCGGCTGTCTCGCCTTTCATCATCTCATGCGCTGCCAAGTCAAAGAGCAGCCCGTGCCAGGATGGCACCACACGCCACATAAAGACATTCAGCAGGTGCTAAACTCACAAAGCCACCGGCTCAGAAGTCAAGGGCAGGACAATAAACATACCAGAAGGCATTGAAGTCAAATTAAGAGTGAAGGAAAAGGAGAGTGCTGAAATACATGGCATATTTTTAGACCTCCGCCCTTCTCACTCAAAATTTCGGCTCGTTCAGCCAGCCCTTTAAGCCTGAGGAAAGCCTTCACTCGGATCGACAGACTCATGTTGAATGAACTGAGTGAACTATGGGGGCCGCTGCCATCATCCCCCTCCGAGATGACAGTTTGTCTAAACGAGAAGCGCAAACGCACGCACGGAAAAAAATTTCCATGGCAAAACAGCTCCAAAAAACAAAAACAGAGCAGGATTCTTGAGCCGCGACGGCGGTTTCCATGGGGTTATGTCTCCGAGAGCGCTCTGAGGAGAATATGAATGTGTGTCTTCCGACCCGAGAGTGGTTGTGTAACAGATAAAGATTCTGCTTCGATCCAAACATGTGGATTTAATGGCGACTGGTTCCAATATGTGGTGGTGGGAGGGGTGGGGGGGGGGGCACAACAGACAATTGACATTTAACTTCAGTCTTATTTTTAGGACGTAACAAAAGAAATGAAAAATGTATGGCACCCATAGTTGCGTGCTGACACACACACATGTGCGCACTCATGTCAGCTGCTCCATAACCAGCTGTTTAAATACTTCCTGAATTTGCTCTGTCCCAGCAAACAGTGAATGCATAGCGAGCACATGCAGCGAATAAACGTTTGCGCTTTCCGCCAGGTTTGTGTCTACGCCGTGTGTCCCCACAAAGGAGGGGTAAAAAAAAAAAAAATGAAAAAAAAGGATGTTCCGGCTGTGAAAGAGCGAAACTGGTCGAGGAAGCTTTTGGGACTTGAGAAAATAGTTGTTCAGCTGTAGAGCAGTTCCCATTGCATGCATGGCAGATTTTCTCCTTTCTCTGTACCTCCCTTCCGCCCCCTTCTGCCCCCCCCCCCCCAACCTACCACCACCAACACTCTCTCCAACCATCCCTACCTCTCGTTTGCCTCCAGTCCCCACTGAAAACCCAAACTGCGGAATCTCTTCGGAACTGAGCAGAGTGGGGCGGGGCGGGGCGGGACAGGAAGGGATGGGGTGGGCGGCCGCACCCATGGAGATCAAACGCTCATGGGGCCTGGAAGTGAAACGGGCGCGGTGCTTCAGGACTGTGCTGTGGGCACGCTCTGCCGGACGAAGAAACGGGTCACAAGGAGCGCAGTGGGTCTCTCTGGCATCACCAGAACGCCGCTGCCGCTAGCCCAGTTCCGAAAGCTAGGTCCAAGCCAGGACCGCACTCCGCAATAATGCGACGCTTGTGCTCAGTCTGAGTTGCGATTAAAAGGCTGAGGCAACGGTTTAAATAATCAGACGCGGGCCTTCAAAAAGGGCTAACATTCCCCGTTTTTTTCGCTCCGAATAGTTTTTAGGCCCAAAGCCCTGCGTGTCCTCGGAATGATCCGCTGTATTAATATGTCGTTTTTTCAAGACCGAGAGAGGAAACTCCCGGTCCCTTCCAGACTCGACTCTCCCTTCATATGTCGTGACAAGCCTTGCGTACACGACCGAAAAAACAAACCTTGTTCTGACAGGCATTTGTCACTGCTGACGAGGGCCATGTGTCTTTTCGTGTTGAAGAACATCTTTTCCCCATTAAAACCTCAGGGGAAATTCATCCTTCTGAGGCCACACTGAGCACACTCTGGCCCAGAGAACTAAAGAGCTGGCAGGATTCACAACACTGAAGGCCGTGGTCTGGTCACGGTGTGGTCTGGACTGGGGAATGGGGTGATAATCAGGGCAGTTGAGGGCCGAGGGGAAAGGGGACACCAGGAACACCATCTTGCCCACATGGGGGCCTTTCACCTGAGGTCAGGGCTCAGGTTCCTCATGGCTTACCTGCAATCTGAACCAGTCCAGCCGCATGCCCCTGAAATCAAACACCTCTCCATCCTCCACTGGAAGAGAAGGGACGTAAGAGATAGAAAGGGAAAGAGAGGGAAAGAAAGAGAGAGAGATAGACAGAGAGAGAGGGTTACATGGAGGTTACAACTTAACACACTGTTGCTAACTGGCAACAGTTGCACTTGAAAAGGCCTTCACACTGTGATTTTTTAAATTCCAGTTCACTTCATGTTAAATTAGCACGCAAAGACAAATTGAAGACATGTTAACATCACAGCAAAATTGGGGATTTACAATGTGTGATTAATAGACATTTAATGAATGTTTCTGTCCCAAGATAGAAGAGCTAAGCTTAATATAATTGAATTAGACTTTTAAACTAACATGGGGGTAAAA
Organism: Sprattus sprattus; assembly: GCF_963457725.1. Lineage (NCBI taxonomy): Eukaryota > Metazoa > Chordata > Actinopteri > Clupeiformes > Clupeidae > Sprattus > Sprattus sprattus. Next base: position 18,279,707 of record NC_137924.1, read on the forward strand.
TGTTTCCAATTATATATACACATGTTCAAAATTGAGGAACGTGCGTGTGTGCCGATATAAATGCTTGAGAGACAAAAAGAGAAAAACAAACAACAAAGAGATATAAAGGGAGGTATATGAAAGAAAAATATCGAATAGTACAAGAAAAAAGATGGCAAGAGCGAGAGAAAGAAAGGAAGAAAGAAAGAAAGAAAGAAAATTGAGAAAGTAGTCAAGTCAAGTGAAAGATAAAAGAGTGAGTACCTTGCTTCACACTGAGGGAGGTCATGGTGTTCACAAAGGAGGACATGATGATGGACTCATCTTCTGGACAGACAGACAGGTTCTGGAAGGCAAGCAGGGGGGACAAACACATCAGACTGTGACCCCAGTGGTCTCTCCACATGAGGGCTAATTAGCAACATGCACTAGTATCTCACAGTGTGAATCCTATATACAGCAAGGGCAGACACAAGTTTTAAAAGACTTGGGCTCCACCTAGTGGCTAGGCCTGGTACAATAGCCCAAGCTCACTCATCTTCCCGACATAATTCCACAATAATCCAGTCTGGCTCGGCTAAATAAACAAACAAAAACACCCCCAGTATGTCAGAAACAGCCTTTGCCAGAAGCTAACATGCAGGGCATATGGCTAAGCGTATGCTGCGAGCTTAAAAGCTGTAGCTACAAGCATTTCCACAAGCTCACGTCCGTCTCGAGGACGAGGCTGCATAAGACTCTCACCTGGACCAGTTCGTTCAGGACCACGGCATCGAACCCAGACAAGTACTGTACGTAGTACCGCTGCATGACGGGGCCATACTTGCGCACGTGGGCCCTGAGCTCCTCCATATAAAAGATCAACTCCGCAATGTGCCTGGGGACACACACATACAGGTACACATTGAGCATGGATTCCTCATCCAATGAAAAACAAATCTGAAAATGCAGGTTTTTTTTTACTGTGACTTCCTTTTCCCCCCCAACAACCAGACAGTTTATTACAATCATTAGTTCTGCCCCTTGGTTCAAGAATGGGACTGATTTAAAATGGACACGCAAGGCCAGATGGTTGTTACATAAACAATGGCGAGGTTCACTGCAAAAGCATTGTCATTTAGTGATGCTTCTGCCATGATGAATGTATATTTATCATCTGAAGAGTCACTTCCATTGTGTATGTTCAATAGTTTTGTGTTGTCTTTTTTTGATACAATCACAGGTGTATTCACAGGTGTCAGACTCAAGGCAGAGAGAGAGACAGAGAGAGACAGAGAGGAGAGAAAGATTGGAGGTCGCAGGATTCTTACTTATCAATAAAGTCATCTGTGCTCTTCTTCTGGATGTTGTCTGCGTGCCTTAGTAGCCATATGATCTCATCCCGGGCAAAGGAGAGAGCCATGAAAACAAACAGAGCCTAAGACACACACACACACACGCACACGCACACGCACACACAGAGAGAAAGAAAGAGAGTGAGCAAACTATTCCTAAGTCTCCTTCCACTCATCTTTATATCACAGCAACTCAAACATAGCTCAGGCCCATTTCAGACGGCAGACGGGCCTAACAAACTGCAACATTATGATACCTTAGGGCCCAGCAGGCCAGGCTGATCGGCAAGCACCGTGGCCAACTCCTTCAAGGCCGACCTCAGGAACTTGCGGCGCTCTCGGTGCATGGAACCCCTTCAAGAGACAATAATGCGAAACACGTTGGAGGAATGTTTGACATTTGAAATTCAGGCAAAGTCCCAAATTGACAAAAAAAAATAAAAAATCAGAGACAGTGTCTGTGTCCAGCTGGCAGAATGTGCAACAGATGTACTCACGCATGAGAAACGGCTGATTCCTTGCACTCTCGGACGTCATTCACACGTTTGTTGTAGCTGGAGAAGAAAAACAGCAGATAACTAAGAACAACTGCAGCAATGCAAACCAGAGCCTGCTTGTTTAGGACAAATAAAAGTTTGATCGATGGTGCTAGGCTCTCTGGATGAGTGACTGCTTATTGCTCTGCATTAGATGATGTGTAAGTATGTGTGTGAGCAAGAGAAAGACAAAGACAGAAATCAAAAAGTGTGTTTTGGTATGTGTATCTCTGTGAGGAAGTGAGTGTGTGTGTGTGTATCTCTGTGAGGAAGTGAGTGTGTGTGAGTGTGTGTCTGTCCTTGCTGGAGACCTTACCCGCGGAGGTTGACAAAAAGGTCCTCTGCGGCCTTGTGGATGTGGAAGACCTCGTCTCTGAAGAGACAGAGGCAGGTGCTGCTCTGCAGGGCCAGCTTCCACAGGCTGAGGGCCGCAGGGTCGTTGTTCAGAGTGACGTGGCACAGCAGGAACCCAACTGATGGAGAGGAGACAGAGACAGAGACAGAGACAGAGACAGAGACAGAGACAGAGACAGAGACAGAGACAGAGACAGAGACAGAGACAGAGACAGAGACAGAGACACCCATAATGTCAACAGCAAATTAAATTGAGGAACTTTGTAATAAGTGATCAAGATAATGATGCCCAGTTCCAGGTGATTTAGCTTTTCTACGGTGCTATGTTTCATGCTAATGAACATGGAGGTGCTTAGTAGTTTCTGAATAAAACCTCCTCCTTAACCCTAGATAACCCTCACAGTACCACAAAAGTCCAAATATCTAGTCATCTGATATCTGGAGTATTACCAAAGGTGATGCACCCTGATGACATATTTCAAACTCAAAGGCAGTACAGGGGAGGTATTTCAAGTATGTGGTTTGGTGACAAGCCTGGGTAGGTTAACTCAGGTTAGTAAGTGGTAAACCTAGGAAGATTAACTAAGGTTAGTAAGTGGTTAACCTGGGTAGGTTAACTCAGGTTAGTAAGTGGAAAACCTGGGTAGGTTAACTCAGGTTAGTAAGTGGAAAACCTGGTTAGGTTAACTCAGGTTAGTAAGTGGTAAACCTGGGTAGGTTAACTCAAGTTAGTAAGTGGTAAACCTGGGTAGGTTAACTCAGGTTAGTAAGTGGTAAACCTTGGTAGGTTAACTCCTTAACCTTCTAATATCAGAACCTTATGAACCTGTTTTGCTTGAAATTAAAGCCCCCCCCCCCCGGTCTGTCGTCTCTCATCTCCAAGCCAAAAACTTACAAACAATCCACTTCTCCATGGCGTCCAAGGACAGGTATTCACAAGGCATCTACCAACACAACAGAGGAAAATGTTAGGCTCAGCTCACACTGGACCTTCTCGGTTCAGCTCATCATTGTGTGTGTGTGTGTGTGTGTGTGCATGGGTGTGTGTGTGTGTGTGTGTGTGTGTGTGTGTGTGTGTGTGTGTGTGTGTGTGTGTGTGAGAGAGAGAGTATGTGTGTTTGTGTGAAAGAGTGTGTGCATGGACATGTTTCTGCTTCATATTGCTTTTACTCATTTCTATAAGCTCATAACAGTTTATTAGATTATATGTAAACTTACATAAGCATGAATTCATGAGTTATTCTAATTTAATAACTGCAAGAAGGAGCAGTCTGGTTTGAGCACAACTGAAGAAGTACCGTTTTTCCCCACATGGGGACACAATTTCCCCACATGGTTTAAATGTAACCTCGTACAATTTTTCTTTTTAAGCATAAATAACCAGTCAGTTGATGTCGACACAGAAAATGTCATTGATCTCTACCAGACCATTATTCCATCAAACTGCAGGCATTCTATAGTCTATGTTAAACATTTTGGATATTTGAGGGCTCCTAAAATTGAATTTGGACCATTTTACCATTCAATTAACTTGAAATTGATAGTCAACAGATGCAATAGGTACAGTATACAAAATCTGCTTTAGAATCATTGTAAGTAGACATGAAAACCTATGGCTTCATTAGATCTGGGTGCATTGTGATGATTAAGAGGGAGGAATTTCAATTCTGCCCAAACTGGTTCCTGATGAAAATAAAACTGAATATAACAAGTGACTAATACAGGTGACTGGTATTTGTGCGTGTGTGCGTGTGTGCGTGTGTGCGTGTGTGCGTGTGTGCGTGTGTGCGTGTGTGCGTGTGTGCGTGTGTGCGTGTGTGCGTGTGTGCGTGTGTGCGTGTGTGCGAGTGTGTGTGTGTGTGTGTGCTCCTCACCGTGTCTGACTGTGCTGGGCTGAGCATAAGTGAGTGTGTGTGTGTGTGTGTGTGTGTGTGTGTGTGCTCCTCACCGTGTCTGACTGTGCTTGGTTCAGCATAAGTGTGTGTGTGTGTGTGTGTGTGTGTGTGTGTGTGTGCGTGTGCGTGTGCGTGTGCGTGTGCGTGTGCGTGTGCGTGTGCGTGTGCGTGTGCGTGTGCGTGTGTTTGATTGTTTGTGTGTTTGCTCCTCACCATGACTGACTGTGCTGGATTGATCATAGTTGTGTGTGTGTGTGTGTGTGTGTGTGTGTGTGTGTGTGTGTGTGTGTGTGTGTGTGTGTGTGTGTGTTCCTCACCGTGTCTGACTGTGCTGGGTTGAGCATGGTGCTGGGGGCGCTGATGAGACTCAGCAGCTGGGCGTTCCTCCACTGGTCGGCGGACAGGTTGCGGCGAGGGTACACCATCTGCAGGGAGAGGAGGGCGTCCGACAAGGACTGCACCCAGAGAAAAAAACAGACCAGATCACCCACTGATGAGTCAAGGCAACGCAGTGGGCCAAAGATCTTCAGACTTTTGTAAGATTTTGTTGTGTAGTAGTGCAATGCTCTCATCTCCCCTTACCTTTCCATGAGGGACAAACTCCTCCATCATCTTTTTAAATGGGTTTTCATAGTCTACGATCATCTGTCCAAGCCTGGGGTATTCTCTGTCACTGAAACAAACAAACAAAAGAAACCATGTGATGGTGGGGACAAACGTTAAGACTGCTAAAAACCCTGATAATACATATGTGTGCGGATTGTGGGAACTGTATCATAATGGTCTATTATGTCATCATTAACAAGTTTCCATTACCTTGAGCCATGTGTCATTTCATGTGCGTAGTTGTACAGGCCGATGATCGCTTTGCGTTCCTCGATCCGGGATAGCAGTATCATTAATGTAGTGTAGGTCACGACTAAGTCAAGGTAGTTTTTTGTGAGGTCAAAATTTACAGTCTGCAAAAAAGGAAGTAATATAAAAATTAGACCATTTCACGGAATGATGGCAGTTATGGCATTTGGAGTTTGATCTATAAACAAAACATGGTCTTGAAACCAGATTTTATTTTAACCCATTTAGGCCTAAAGCGCCTGGAAAAAATGCCTGTAAAACCTATAGGCGATTTCAGAAAAGCCCCCAAAACCTGAAGTTTTTCTAGAAATTCAGCAATTGTGTCAACGCCTACTACATTACTGATTTCTCAGCCCCTGTAACAGATAGGAACACAATTCAAAAAGTATTTGAGAGCTTACACCTGTGGCTTTCATGAGAATTTGAATTTGTATTTACAAATATTTACAATATTTACCTACACCTTCTCAAAAGTAAACAAAATATGTAAAAGTGCAGGATCAGAACAGAACAGTAGGAAAAAATGTAATAAGCTATATGACAAAGTATATAACAATGTGAAATAAAGTATATAACTATATAATTATAAATATATAATTCTTATAGGGAAAGTTTTAACTTTTGAGTTGTTTACTTGTTTTATTATGAGCAGAAGGGAATACGATTAACATCTATTTTGTTGTCCGTGTAGTTTTTACATACCAGGGATATTTAATGCTCATTTGGACACTATGGATGGAGAATGGACCTGACAGTGTCAACCTCTGAGTTGTTTACTTGTTGTATTATGAGCAGAAGGGAATAAGATTTTGATCAACAATTATAACTATTTTGTTGTCCATGTAGTTTTTACATACCAGTGATATTTTTATGCTCATTTGGATACTATCACTGAGATACAGATGAACTAGTTTAGTGTCAAATATTCCATTAAAAGGGAAAAAACAGGAATAATTCAAATAAAAAACAAAACAAATTTCAAGTACATCTTATTTATCAACTGATAAATACTGTATGCTGGGCTGAAATGGAAGGCAACCAAAGCATTCACTATAATAAAGTCAAACGAGGATTCAGTAGCATTAACTGATTATAAACAACATTCTATAGGGACTGATTATTGTTTTGAAATACTAGAATATATAGTAATGCAAAGAATAGAGAGTTGTCGATATAATTCGCTCGTTCACACTCGCTCACTGGAGAAAGTTTTAACAACATAGCAAGCTAGCTTAGTGTTAATATAGCCCTCTATGATACCATATTCCCTTTCATTTACCTCGAGTAAACCTACATTTAAGCAAGTAACAATCGTTAACAACTACAGATAACCATATGCTGTAACTACCAGTACTCACAACTCACTCCTTGCCTAATTTACTTTGAGCTATAATCCTGGCTGTCGCGGAGGAGACGTTACTTAGCAAAGCGAGAAAGCCAACGATTTTTTTTTTAAACTACTAATGGCAAAACATTTGAGGCACTATCACATGTCTATTCTGATGCATTTCATTGGCCCAGAGGCCGACACTTTGGGCAAAAACCCCCCTTATACAGAGAAAACGACACAAACGCTTTCCCGGCCTTAAAGGTAGAATGACGCAACAGCGCTCCCGGCTTTAATGGTAGAACAGCGGTAATGCTTTCCCGGCTTAAATGGGTTAAGGGGCATCTACAGTATGGCAGTATTTACTCGAATCTCTAGTATGCAGAGTAATCCACGCAAAATATTCAGGAAGCTTGAATAATATGAATTACACACGTGTTCTATTTCGTTCTAAAAATAGAAACCTTGCTCATTTTCTGGAACACTGCACACAAAAAGGCTCTCCACTTATTTCTGTGAAATGTGAACAATGACTGAAATGGGGTTGTAATCTCCACTTACAATGTCAAAGAAAACTTGGCAAGCATCAATAGTGTTCAGCAGTTCGCAAACATGGTCCTTTGGAAAAAAGAGAAGTGTCAAACGATAAGGAACATTTTCATTCTGACAGCCATTGTTAACGATATCATTTATGGTAGAGTAAGTATATGTTGTTGTCTGAAATGTGTTCTAAAGCGTATATGAATAAAGACATGCGTCCCCAAAAGTTGCTTTCAGGCAACTCTGTGTACAGCCCAAGCAACACTGTATATCTACTTCCTCCTTAAAATTGATAATGAGCCTTGGGTTTTAAGCAATCAGGGGCAGCAGGGGATTGGCCTCCCAGGATGTCAAACTTAAAAATGCAAGTGATTGGCTGGGTGGAAGAAGGGGCAGGGCTAGCTGGGAGGAGAGGTTTGTTTTCAAATGTCTGGCTAGCACTAGCTTGATCAGCAGGTCTTGCATATTGTTACTGTACAATTTGAACAAACAAAAACCGCTTGTAAATGACGACTACATTGTGAAAGCTAAGGTCAGCTGAATACCATCTAATATCAGCCTTGTTAGGTTGTGTAACTAATTTCATGATTTGCTTGGCTGTGGTTTCTAGCCAGTCCAAATACAAATGTCAATGTTAGCCAATTGAGTGATGTTTCAACTGGTTCACTTTTTTTCAGTTAGCTACCGACCCCAAGGTTAGTGTTCCAAACCTATATTAAATGCTTTTGTGCCTGCAAATAATCATGAAAAATACAACACTACAGAGTTCTGTCTTACCTTAAATTCCATAACATCCACAAATGTGAAGTAGTACAAAGCTAGATTCTTTAGTATTTCAGACTTTTCTTTTTGTAGTTGTGCAAGCTGTTGCTGTGGGGGGAAAACAATAATGAATCAGACACTGGAAAGGAGAAAACGACATACAGTATTTTTTTTTGTAAATATAATCAGCAAGGTTCATTCACTGAAGACACTCGTTAGTGAGTCATCAATGCAGTTTTTGAAATTTGAACGCCTGAGGTTGAGCCAAACCGCAGACGAGGCTAATTCACTTTAGTTTGTCAGATGTCAAGTAAATATCATTTAATCCTCTAAAGTCTGGGTTGTCTGGGAAAATGCCTAAATAGAAATTGCAATGGCTGTAGTAAGATTCAAGTCAGTGAGCAATACAAAGTTTAGGTTTGACAGTAAAACACGTGAATGAACCTTGCATCAAGTCCTGACAAGCCCAATAGTCCTCTCCGTGTTGGTACTTGCATGAGATTTCCGACCACAGGACAAATATGCACTGCAAGAGACCTGATGGGAGCATTTGGACACAGCCTTAAGCGGATTATGTCTGTCATTTTATATATATTTTTTCCAACATTTAATGTTGAATTAAATTACAGATGTATTTCTGAATAATGAACAGTGTATGTGTTTTGGATAACCAGATAAGCTATTCAATGTTTTGCAGGCGTGTTGCTGAATGCTAAATGGCGTGTTCATTACATTTTGTGCAATGATAGTGTGTAATAGCCAATCAGTGTATCAAGTCAGCCCATATCCAACTGCAAAGTGGATGCTGGAGAATTGCCATATTTGCATAAGAAATCCCAAGCATCTCCTCCACAGTCTAAGTGGGTACATAACAGCTACACTGACTATTTGAAGGTGCATTTAGAAACATAATCTTTACTCCGTATGAGCTGTGTCCCCCATCTGCTACTCAGCAAAGCAGTGCAGATTTGCCCTGGAACCAAGTTAGTATCTACTCCACTAAATAAATCATTGCAATTTCTCTATGTTAAAAGGAGATATGGCAACCAAGAAATATCATTACTACCATTCAATGTTTTCAAGAAGGAGGAAGAGCACAATCTCCAGAAATATGATTTCCATCCCTTTACTTCCAAAAATAACACCTCATTTCAATGTTTTACTGATAAAAATAAATCTTTTTGTTTGCTTTTCAGAGAAAAAGAGCTTGCTGGTGATGTTCAGCTTTCTTATTGCTTATGATAGTGATGCTTTCCCTATGAAGTAGCCTGTTGATAATTGTTGTGACACAATGGTGTTCACATCTCTCTTCTTGTGTGTCTGCTCTTATGAAAATGAAGGTGTTATTCTTAGATTCCTTTGCCCAGTATTGAAGACTGAATACAGATATATATGTGAGAACAACTAAAATGTTAAAACCCACGAGTAAGTGGGTAAGGCGCTCAAACAAAGCAAATGGCCTCCAGTGGAGTGCAAAACTTACCAAAAAGAATATTCCAGAAAATAGCCATGTTAAGCATGCAAGAAAACAAAAATGCACAACGTAAAAATACAATACAACACAAAAAGGAAAAACTCAAAGACAGTTAAACATGAGGAAGCTGTACGTCATTCCAAGTAGCAGTTAAAAAACATCTTTAACACAAATACACAGCAGAGACCAAAAGTAGAAAGCTAAAAAGAAGCATTTGGGAAACATTTGTTTATAAACAGGAATGGAGACTGATTATTATTAAAAGACACACACACACACAGAACAACACAGACATGTCACACTGGAAACGTGGAATGCATGTTTGAGAACATCATATGGGAGATAACTGGGCAGAAATCATGACCAGACCCTGTTTTTTCCTTTAGAGGGGGGGTGGCATCATTAGAGGGTACAAAGACACACTGCAATGACAGGGAAGGGCAGCTCAGAGTAAAAAATGACAGGACCAAAGTAAGGGAGTATGTGTGTGTGTGTGTGTGTGAGAGAGAGGGTGAGAGAGAGAGAGAGAGAGAGAGATAGAGAGAGAGAGATAGAAAGAGGATAGAGAGAGAGTGAGAGAGAGAGCCACACGCCCACATTCCTATCGGAGGCCGTTTCAACACACTGATGGCTTAGGGCAGAGGAATGACTCAGACAGCTCCTCTCTGATGCAAGCTCCTGGACCTGAATCAAACAGTCAGCAGCTCTGCCACACAAACACTCCATCACTCGCTACCAATGACTGGAAAAAAGATGGACAGCATTGCGTCATGCACGTACGTTCTGAAGAGGTAAAGCCAAAACTGGTCGGCCATATTGAACAAACTGGAGCCTGAGTCTGCGCAGTACGTGCTTTTTGAAGCATGCGCAGTGAACAGAAAATCAGCCAGGTCGGCCCAGAATTAGCCATAATTGGTTAAATCTCCGCTATTCCCTCCGGTGGCTTCTCTTTTGATTTAACATACACTGTCCATTTGATTTTACAGTCATTTCTCAGACAGCACAGCTCAATTTTAGTAGCTGTCTCTAATTGGTCACAGTCATTGTCCTTTAGCGTAACTTGCTGAAACGTTGAAGCAAAGTCATAGCAACCCAAATACACTGACATCTATTTACACAAATAAATACAGCTGCCACTGATTTTCATGTAACTAAGATGTGCATTTATACCTTCACTTCACTGTCAGATGCATCAAACGCTATTAATCAATAGGTCTCTCTGGACACTCTAGCACACATTTCTCATTGAATTGCCTGGGCTGATTGACTGACACAACGGACTGGTCTTCACGGACACTTACGTTATTGTTACGCGTCTCGACGGCCGGGAACTTTCGGACGATGAACTTCACCGCCGACTCCAGGTTTTTGTCGATCAGGTACGAGGGCTTCGCTTTGGGGTCCCCGCATGCCTGTGACCGAGAAAAGAAGAGGAGAGAAGAGAGAGAGGGCGAGAAAGAGAAAAAGAGATCGCTCAAAATGCTACAGCTGCCTCAAGACACAATGGCAAATACAAAACACATCCAGAGGCCAGAGAATACAAAAATAAACAACTAAACAGATAGAACGTTTTCAGACGACAGGTGAACAGGATGAGAAGGCAGAGTGCAGGGAATTGATTTTGAATTTGTCACAACTAGAAAATGCAATGAGAGAGAGAGAGAGAGAGACAGACAAAAAGAAAGAGAGAGAAAAAGAAAGAGAGAGAGTGGTAGATTCACATGTTCTTTCGACGGACAGGGTGCTGCATGATAAGTTGGAGGGCAGTTAGTGAGACGGCAGTGCATGGGCGGACGCACTTCTACGGGTGGAGGGGTGGTAGGGTGGGGTGGGGTGGGGGGAGGGGGGGACAGAAAGGTGGGCCGTTGGCCGGTGCGCTTGCCTCGGTCTCTCTGTAAGCAGTAAGGGGCTTACAGAGGTTAGAAAGGGCCGGAGGAAGTCGGCATACGTGCAGGGCGGGGTGTTGAATGATTACATGGTTAACATGATGCAAGGCATGCACTTATGCCTGGTAACACCTTCAAAAAGCGTCCACCTAATGATGGTCAAATCAAATAAACCTGCACTACACAACGCTGGACGTCCACAGTGTGCTAGACTCTTCTATTTTATTGAACCAAAGTGGAGAACTGAAAAGGCTACTCTTATACGTACAAACTTCTGCAACTGACGCCCAGGTTTATCTCCCATTAAATCCCCGTTGAGTACAGTAGAGATAGTTGAGTTGTGAATAATATTGCTTTCAGTGTGAGTTTAAAACAATATGTCCAACTAAATCAGAATTTCCAGAATATTCCCTCCAATGGCTATGTAGATATATTACAGCTCCCTTTTCATTAGGGTTGAGGAACTCCACTGGTTTCCAGGGAACACAGAGGCCTGGTTACAGCAATCTCCTGCCAATACTGAATGAAAGAGTAATGGAGTATGGCAATACAACTGTAAAAAAGGGGGAATTATTTGAGACTAAATAATTACTAACAGGCACTAACATATCATGAAATCACAGTGATTTCATCAATTTACTGTACCACCTGTACCAAAGCCTACTCAAAGCACTTAAGTGCTAGGGTCAGTAAATGATCATGGCTGTATAAGATTCTGCAGCTGTGCCTTAAAGAGTTCCAGAATTCCAAAGACCTATAATAACAGTAACCTAAAGCTATTTTGCAAACTACTACATTATGTATGTACACTGAACAACGAAGCAAACAAAAATCCAAAAAATGGAAATAAATCAAAACAAACAAATCAATTATAACAAATCAATCCCTGATAGCACTGACATATAAGATTTTTTTGGAAGGGAAGTGGGAACGGCCTTTACTTTGAACTGTGCTACGGCATTGTGAGTTGATACAGAGTTTATGGGATCATGAGGCTGGTAAGGAAAGCAGAAAAGGGGGGGGGGGGGGGGGAGACGGAGGACTGAGATTTCGGGGAGGGGAGGGGTGTAGGGAAGGTGAAAAGCTGTGCAAACCTTCCAAACTTGTCCTTGCTGGGGGGAAGCATTGTAACAGAAAGAGAGAAAATTACACATAAAACACAGGTTTCCAAATGTCTATCATGCATGTCTAACGTCCAAAATAAAGATTAGCTTTGGGAACTAATGTGTGAGTATATTTCTCTTCTTATCTTTTGCTTTTAAAGTCATAGATGATTCAGCTTAGTCAGTCGTTACGGTCCTATAGCGGGTTTTCGCATACAGGTAAGTTTTCCTTTAGAGGGACACTGTTTGGGTTACTGGGTGGCTATCTGTTAAGAGCTGCGAGGCGTTCCCAGAGCTAACATACACACCATGCAGAGTCCACTCCTCCAGGGACAGGGAGACAGGAGGCTACTACAAGGGTTGAAGTTCCACGTTTTCAGAAAAGACCAGGAATTACGTGATTAGTTCAAAGAAAAAAAATCAAAAAGTCATGCAAGCCAAAAAAATAAATAATTACAAACTAAAAAAAAAGAAGAAATAAAAAGAAGAATATTGAAACTGAATTTAAACAGAGAATTTCAAAAAACAATACACACGACTGATCAAATGTTGGAAACATCCCATGCAATATCTGCAGTGACAATTCAGCTATACTTTAGGTGGGCTCCCAAATGAACTTCACTACAAAAAAATGTCAGCCAGTTGGACGATCCCACAACATGAAAACACTGGCAAACAATACATGCAGAGCATCAGCACTGTTTGTGGCACACATGGCATGACATAGTATCTGGGCACCACAAACTAGCAGGCACCACAAACTAGCAGGCACCACGAACTAGCGATCTGAGCCATCAAACGCCTAACTGTCACTGCCAATGATTTCAAAAGGCCAGGGGTAAATGTTTTTCTCAACAATTAATTATAGCTCAGATCTGTAAGACTGCCATGCAGTGGAGACTTGCCCTAGGCCAACCAGCGAGAGCAGGGCGGAGAGATAGCTGGGAATAACAGATTGAGGTCAAGGATATGCAGCCCTTGGTCCCGTGGGAGGCCCTCCCCGTGACCTTTATATGAAGTCTTGCAGAAAGACTTCATACAAAAAGGCTAATGCCTGCCTATTGTTGGCATTTACCACACAGGAAAAATAAATAAATAAATAAAAGACCAAAAATCAAAGCTGTATGAACGTCCCATGCACATTACATGAAACTATGTGGCACCCACAGAAATGGATGCATCCCACTCTCTTTTAAAAACATAAGCTTCCGGTATTTCAGTGCAGATCTTCAATGGTACTTCAACCGGCCATGGTACACAGACTCCCCTCCCTAGGGCTGGGTGGTTCGCTTAAATGGGAGTGAGATAAGCAACATGGACTTCCTTTCTTTTTCTGAGGATTCCTAGTGTCTTTTCCTGTGGACTTGGTTTTGTTTTGTTTTTGTTTTTTACTCAGCTTATTTAGGGTAAGCCTCCCATAATCACATAGGTCATACTGGCACTAATCTATCGAATTACTGATATTAAAACTGCCATTGTATTCTGCAATTGTATACACAAAACACATTTCCTCAATTAACCATGAACAGAACAGCAAGTTAAAGTATGCCCTTTACAAATATGGTAATGTCACATTAGAATGGTCCTGAATTTATATTTTATCTTCATTTTTCCCCAATCAAAGCAGCTCATTTTTTTAACGCTTTGATGAAATCTCACTATCTAAGGCAAGCAGTGATTGAATGCTGGCCAACCGCTTGATTTACAGCCACAACTGAATGAGATTGCTGCAATTTTCAATGCATCTAGACTGTGCTGATGCGAATGTCTTTACAGTTGCTAAGCAACAGAAAACCTAAATGCAATGCTCTGCTTGCTTGCGCTCCGCTAAAATGCCCACACTCAACCACATGGAATAGCCCTATCAGAACTCAAATATTCCTGATTAACATGGCAAAACGTGTGAATGGTGCATGGCTTTCATGGGAATACACAGAAATGGGACACATGGAGCAGTGCAAGATCACTACTGGGTTGGATACTTGGCGGCACTGGCTGAATGCATGAAGTCGGATGTCTTGGATGGGGAGAGAGGGAGGGAGGGAGAGAGAGTGAGAGAGAGAGTGAGTGAGTGAGATAGTGCTTATTTGTTCAGTGTCTACCAGTTGAGACTGAAACTTCTTTGGTGCACTCCCCCATTTTGCAGCATAGAGCCACTTCTGTGCCCTAATTGGCAGAGGAAGGCACTGCAGTGAATATGCACCACTCATTGGAGTTGGGTTCAATGCCACCCGGTTTGGGGTGACAATGTGCAAGAGGGGATGGCAGGGGGAGGTGGGGGCTAGAGGGAAAGTAGGCCTACAGAGCAAATGGGCTGAGGGGTGGGGGTGTTGGGGCAGAAGTGGGTGGACAGGGGGAGGGGGTGCTAACAGATAGCCTAGCACAGTTCTGAACTACCCTCCTTTTCTACTGCTAACTGAAGCTGGACAGCTTCCAGTTTGCTCCTGCCAGTTTCACAGACTGCCAAAGCATTTACTGTGAAGCCTCCATCTTTGAGATGAGCATCAAACCCAATGGAGGAATATTCTCTCTGCTCCCAGAGGGTGGATACAGAGGAATGACACTGACAGGTCCAGCAGGAAACCAAGTGACAGGTTCTGCTTTGTGTGCAGCTGAGGGTAATCTTTTACCATCTCAGGTTCACAGTAGCTCTAAAATACTGTCAATCATGTCATCACAAACCAGGCAACCCAGCACATCCAAACCACAAGACTACCTGTAGAGGAATTCAAGGGCGTTTGAACCCTGGATATTGAGGGGATTTTCTAGAAGGGCAACACTTCGGAACGAGGAATAGTTATACACACACCACAATTACTAGGCACACTAGGAATCTACAGCCTAAAAGAAAACAACTGAAAATGTGCATAATCTCAGCAACATGATTCTATATTATAAACCCATTTAAATATTATTGTCCATGTATTCATTTCTGAACAACTGTTATGGTCTTCTTAGAACTACCAGTGTGCTTCACAAACACTAGTCAATATCCTTGCGGTCTGGTGCGCTGCTGTTGTTTCCCTTACACTTCATAAATCAATTGTCCTTCCCTTTGCTGTCATCATTGAGGGCAGTCACCAAAACATTAAAGCACCTTCAACGCTTGCAATCCACCTGGCTGGCAACTGTAGCTTGCCACGAACTGTCCAAATTAATTGATTTCAGCGGACGCTTAGCAAACTCTCAGGGCCTGGATTGGATTATCCCTATCTGATGTTGCTCGCTATTTGACAGCGTAATATGTCACGTAGCGAGCTAACGTTAGAGCGACGACAATCCTATGCTTGATATACTGAACACCACATGCACCACGTCAACAGAAAACACATAAAACAGACATAAAAAAACGTAGTCTTGCGCAGAGGAGCAGGCATCTTCAGTGTCTGGTGTAAATGCATTCAGCCAAAAAAAAACTCCTTGCTGGCTTACAAGCAGGTTGACACTGACTCACTATGCGTTAGCACAGTATGTGAGTATATGGATTTACTGTCTGAGGGAGGATAACTACCTAGCATGCTAAGTAGCTAGCAGCTAACGATTGTACGGTAGAAGCATCACATAGCGTCCGAACATCTGCGATTTGCTTATGAATCTTTAGTCTGAGACTGTCTGGGCTGACGCAGAATGAATGGTACCATAGTTTAAATGTAGCTATCGATTTGTGACAAGCTGCCGCTGTAATGATTATGTTAGCCAGCTAACCAGTTAGCAAGCAGGCTAACGTTATCATCAAACCCGTCAGAGAAATGCATACAACCAAAGCTTGGTAGGGAAGAATAGCATGGACCACCATTTTGCTGTAATACGTCCCGAGAGGAAAGGTTAATGCATCGTTTATATATATGAATATTTAAGAAACAATAACCAAGTCATCAGTAGAACGTGCGCAGTGTCCAAATTAACAATAATGTCGATATTGAAGCCTTTTCTGTAAGGGCCTTCCCTGAATTCCTGTCTGGTGCTGTCCTGTCCTGTGTGCTATCGCTGCAGTCATCTTTCACTGGGAATAATGTCGTTGAGATAGATGATGATAGCTAACAATAATATAGGGCACTACGATTTAATTAAAGCTTGATAAAACCAATAGCTTAGGGCACTTCCAAACGCCTTACCTTTTTGATATTGTAGATGCGGGTGAGCATCCCGATGCCCCTGTCGTTTAAAATGGTCAATTTCTCCGCCAGCTTTTGCTGGCTAGGTTGTAACACACCTCGCGACATGCTGACAATTTAGCTAATTTCCTCCACGAATCGAAACCGATCGAGAAACTCGATGTAGTGTTACAAAAGAAAGAAGCAGACAAATGTGTTTTAGTGTTAAAATTTGCCCATATTATGGGCTAAAATCCTCGTCAACTCCTCACTCCCCTCCTCTGGCTCCCTGTTTTTTCTAGGTGTTGCCCTAACTATCAGAACGAGGCTGTTTCCTGCAACACCAACGCATGTCACGTGACTAGCATCCTCCGGCAGATACAGTATTTCCGCCTATTCCCAGTCATATTTTTGCAGAAGCTCATTTTACTATTTGCTATCAATTTCTTTCTTATTTGAGGACCTGTACACACTGATATAGGCTCATGTTCCTTTATGTATAGATAGGGTACATTAGTCTTTATATTTGATGGTTGTACATACACACAAATAAGTATAATTATGAATTTAACACATTTTTTAATGGGATCACTATAAGGCATTTCATACTTTAACCTCTTACCCCGTTAACATAGTAGAGATAAACAGGCCAAAATGATATGTTCATTTTAGGCTATATAAGGAAGTGAATACATTATTATCTTTTATTATTTATATTATTTTTATCAAAACCCATTGGTAAATTATATTTTACTTATGTCAGAGAATAGTTGTGTTTTTGTTCAAATTACATTTTTATTTTGTAAAATGATTGAATGTTTTGATGTTTAATTTTTTTTCTTCAGCACAGGACTGCGGTTCAGCCCGTTGACCTTAAGTCTAATTTTATACCCTTAAAAAAAATATGAGGTAGCCCACTATTTATTTATTTATTTATTTAAATGTCTTTATTGATTTTTGTAAAAAAAAAAAAAAAAAAAAAAAAACTTTAAATACCTACTATCAAAAATAATGTTGGGTTTATAAGAACCATACACCATCAAAAGTGAATAAATGCTTGTTACCACCTGTGACCTCAACATCAACAGACTAATCATCACCAATAGGTGCTGCTGAAGTTACATTCCCCACTATGGGTGGCAGTGCTATTAGTGACCCTTTTTTCAGGTAGGCTAAGAGGTGCTCTCAGTTTCAGGTTGGGTTGCAGCAAAGCCAAGGGGAAGGAATGTACGCTAAGTGAACATCAGTATCAGCTGACCAGGACGAGTGACAGAGCACAGCTCCATCGGGGACAAGCAAGCATCAGGAGTCTTCACTTTTTCTGCTGTGGGGGAAACCATCAGACACATGTGATGCAGTCGCTTGCCCAAGAAATAAAATCCTTCTCTAAAACTAATCTGAGAAAACAATGCACCAGGGTGACGACTCTGAGTGGAAGGCGGATTATTGAGACCTGGAAAGGATCCTCTGTGCATGTGGTTGAGGATACCGTTCAGCCAGAGACAACATTTGGTTATGTGCAGGACACCAGCTGGGACCTTCAAGTCGGCACTGTTAAACCACACTTATTGCTGGGTGAGTTTTTAAAATTATTTATGTATACATGGGCCACCAAACTGTTTTTCCGCTCTGTAAACCTACAATAGGCAAGAGGACATTATAGGTAAGGTAATAGTTTAAAATGTCAAATAACATGCCCATGAACATTAGCAGGTTATGTTATCCAAAGGTGTGAGCTGAGTGAAGTTTATTTGAGGTGGTTTGTTCATTCTCTCAGGCTCTCAAGATGCAGCACAAGACTTTGGGACGATGAGGAAATTCAAGGTATGAGTGACTGTCTCATCTCCTTAGTTTGCCACCCAAACAAAGGCACAAGTCAAAGTTATGTCACGTTAAATTAGTTCTAAATAGGATGCTGTTGCTTGTATGTAGAGTTCAGTATTTAAAACACGTCACATGAATTGGTTGTCATGTTACCTTTTGTCTTTCAGGTCACGCATATATTGAATGTTGCTTACGGTGTCGAGAATGCTTTTCCAGATCTGTTTATTTATAAAACAATAAGCATATTGGATCAGCCTGACACCGACATCATATCATATCTTCAGGAGTGCACACAATTCATAGAACAAGCCAAGGCTGAGGTACGTTTTGATACTGTACTTTGATGTTGCTTGTAGCTTGTCACAGTTCATTGGGTTAGAATAAAATATATTTTCCTCCATACACTTGGCACTAAGCACATTGACCTGATGTGTTCTTTAAGAGTCTCATAGAAGTGATGTTTTATCCCATCGAAGTGCTGTAATTTCCTGAGTGTTCGATTTTAATGCCCAGCCTACCTGATACTCAAAAGCTAGCCAATGGCCGTCGTCCCTTATTCTAGGTATCCACACTGCATTGTGAATAATGAATGTTGAGTTTTCACCATGCATTATTGAGCAAGTTGTAGAAAGACCATATCACTACCAGCCATTGTTTGTCATACAACCTCTTTACCAAATAGACGAGCCAGTCGCCCACAACCTGACACTGTCATATGATGCAAATTCAGAAGGGTTTATGATTACAGCGCCTATTCAAAATTAGTTTCCATTCCTGGGGTAAAATGAGTGAGTAGTTTCTTCGCTCTCTTACTTACCATGTAACCAGTGATATGGGCAGTAGCTTTGCCTTAATTAATCACACGTGGTGGCTTTTAGTTGAGAAAGGAAACATTCTCTCACCTTCCCACTTGTGATTTTGCCATTGTGAGTGGTTCACCATCAGTGGTGTTGGTTTCATGAATTTCCATACCATGTACCAGTCTATCTGATCCCGCACTACTGGTCCTGAATGTAGTTTTTCCCAACCTGAGAAGTATAATGAAGAGAAGTGCTTTGGCTCTTACTGAGGCCCTAGATACAGTGTCATCGCAATGACAGTGCGTGTTCATCAGATATCCCTGCCACTGAGTCTTCCCCTTTCCATTTCTTAGAGAGGAGTTGTGTTGGTTCACTGCAACTCTGGCGTTTCTCGCTGTGCCGCTGTGGTCATTGGATACCTCATGTCCAGAGAGGGCCAGGCATTCGATGACGCACTTGCCCTTGTGAAGTCGGCGCGACCTGCCTCCTGTCCAAACCCAGGCTTCTTGGAACAACTGAAAAGTTATAAACCACAAGCAAACACGCATATAAATGGTCATTGAAAATTCTATATGTATCTGTAGCTTGACAGTCTATTCATGGTGCACAAATGAAATTGCCATGGATAGCACGAGTGAAGGCTGCATTATTGTATTTGAACTGCTAAAAAAACCACACATAACATAATTTAAACAGTGCACAACTACCATTGTAAATACTGGGCAAGGTCACTTGATAAAAATAGCTATTTTACTTTTGTGTTATTCATGGCAAGTGATGGAACCAAACTTCCCAGTTTTGGTATGCATGTGCTTTAATGGATTAATTTTTTCATTTCATTTTTTCACACTGATATAATTCTAAAGTATTGTTATGAAATTACAATCTTCATAGTATGGTCAATGATTCAGTCCACAAGATATTTTGATAGTCTTAGCCTTGCAATTCGCCATTCTGTAATTCCTTGGTCAAAGCAATAGCATAACATTAGCTCATTTTAATCTTTTGCCTATAATCTTTCTCTATTAACTCTATCAACTTACTCCTAAAGTGTACATTAGTCAAAGAGAAACATATTTTTTGGCTAGTCTAATTTCAGTCAAATACTGATTCCAACTTAGAAGGCTCCTCTGATTTCAAGTGAATTGTATTCATGTCTTAATGACTATAGGTCCTAATATTGTCTTTCAATTGATTTCTCTCACTGCTCTATGGTTAAAAGATGTAATTTATTAATAAAAATGTAGCTCCATTGATTTTTCAGATAGATGGGTTCATATCAAATGGCTTTTTAATGTTTTATATTTGCTTTAGTATTTTTGAAGTTTTTAAATAACTATCTTTGGATAGATATGGGCTCAGTTACGTTGTTATTGCAATTTTGAATCGCATGTACCCATTTTCTAACTGACACAAGGGTTTCACACTTGGCTTGTTGCTCATAAAACATTTGAACTAGACCTTTGCAACATGTTTGACTTTCTTTGTGAGTGAAAGGAACAATACTGTAACTCCTGTAGCCCTAAAGAATCTGTGATGGATGTTAGCTGTTGCTTTAGTCCATTGTACATCATGGGAATTCTATTTCATGCATATAGATTTTAAAGATACCCCCATTTGCCATCCCTCTATTTCTTTGGCTGTATATATTACACAATGTTAAACCAATCCAGTAACTCCCAGCAATGTTGTTTATTATGTTCCTATGACAAATTATTTCACAAGAAAAAAAAGCTTTGTGTGAACCCCCCAAATATCTTGCACTGGAGCAGAGTATTTTTTTGTTTTGTTTTGATTTATTTGTTTTGTGTGTAGCCTATGTAACACTTGTTCAGAATAAATTGACAGTTGAGGATATAAATGGCAGTTCAGTTGCCAAATGTTTTATAGTTGTGTGTTCTGCATTTTTCAGATTTACCAGCGTCATTTTGGTCTCTTGGTAGGCCTATCTCATAAAATATTTTTTATATACATAATTTGAGATTTTGATTACAATGTCCTGATATTTGGTATCACAGTGCCTCCTGCGTTGCACATGCTAACAGCATTTAATTTACTTCACCAACCGTGGATTCGTCTGAGCGTGCTGGGCGATCTGGGAATGCCTCACACCCACCGCGATATTAATTTAGATGCATAAGGGGGAGGAAAACACCTTAAAATGAAGTGGAGCAGTGATTTCGTGTATGTTTGAACCTGTCTGAACAGTTGTGGATCTAATGCAGTTGACAGTTTTGAGAGGTATTTGTCTTTCTACATGGGCACTCTTTCTTCCACGCTCGCAAGGAGGAAAGTTGCGTCAGTTGCTGTCAAAGAGAGGGAACCGGATGGCAGAACAACCTTGGACGTAGCTGACAGCCAAAACGCTGTCATCAAAAATGCTGTTCGTAGGGTCACCCGGGAAGTACGGAAGGTGTCTTTCATTTCGGAGGAAGGCAAGTGATTGATCATTTGTTTGTCAACGATCGAAGTTCCTTATTTGGGCACACATTGACCACATATTTGAGCCGCTTCTTTCCAGTTCTGTCACTTGTGTCAGAGTAGGATAGTATTTTAGGTTTTGTTTGTTTACCTTATACACTCTAAAAGGTCATACTTTTGTAAACGTTACCTGATCATTTTTAACAATATTCAGATGTTTCAGCAAATCTTAAAAAGCATAGTTGGAT
Organism: Sprattus sprattus; assembly: GCF_963457725.1. Classification (NCBI taxonomy): domain Eukaryota; kingdom Metazoa; phylum Chordata; class Actinopteri; order Clupeiformes; family Clupeidae; genus Sprattus; species Sprattus sprattus. The sequence continues at coordinate 18,301,139 of NC_137924.1, forward strand.
TGCGTATGGTATAATTCACAGGTGGTTTACTCCCTCGAGGTACTCCTCAGGGACGACCCTGTTTTCTCAGGTAGTTGTTCAGTCACGGAGGCAGGCACTGGGGATGTGAGCCAGACTGTTTCCTTGGGACCTAAAAAAAAAGGACTATTACATTGCAATCTTTACACTAAGGAACGAACACTTTCTCTAACAACAACGCTCTGTATGTGTCGGTTAGAAACTTGAGGCCATAGGGACGGAATCACAGGTGGGACCTACCACTCCACAGGGGCATAAATCTCATAGGGTCTTGGGATATGCACAGGAGGGTTTCCTAGCTCCAGTGGACTTTGGTGACAGTGCACTGAGAATTGGGGATTTCTTTGTGAGGCACCTTGTTTTTGTTTATAAGATTTAAAGTTTAAACATGACACATTTCTTTCTAAAGGAATTGCAAGACATTGGGGTGGAAGAAAAAACACCATATAGCCATCTATTGTAGCCCACGTAATAACATAATAATAATAATAATTATTATTATTATAAGGCACTAATAACCAACATTTGAATAGTTTTCAGAAATGTAAGTTAACCACAATATATCTTATAGCAATAACAAGTCAGCTTTCAGCTGAGAAAATAATTATTCTCTTGGTTACTCCGTCCGTCCTGGTTACTCATAACGACAAGACTATATGCAAACCACAGTGTGGGTCATTTTACAAATACTAGCAACATACATACTGAAGATGCATAATGCCGTTGGGTCAATATTTACGTTTCCTCTTGTCATGGCAACCTCCAAGCCTACAAAAAAGCAGAATATTATTATGACACAGTTATCCTTTTTTATAGCGAGAGCATCATAATAACTGAATCTTACTATTTTGTTTCAAGCCCCCTTGAAGCACTGGGTTGATTGGGAAGAACAAAGCCGTGGAATTCATTATTAGGCCTCTCTGGGTAGTAGATTGTGCTCTGCAGATTGGAGGTCTAATTTGCTGTCCTCTGTGTTTGCTTGCCAGAGCTGCTGGATGGCTGCTAGGAAAGCAATTAAAGATTTTGTCTTATAGCCAAATGAAGCATAATTAAGAGGAATGGATTCAGGCCCTTTATTTCACAATCACAGTGAAGAGCTGTTAGACATTAGATTAGCATAAGTGCCACCAGGGTCAATCTGCACTGTATTTTTCCAGGGAGATGCCACCAAAATAACTTATCACCTCAGCACGGTAGCTCGTGCTGTAGCCGTCGCACGTTGTTGGGGCCCAAAGACTACGCTTTGTTTTACAAAGATAAAAAAAGCAATGTCATTTTTCTGTCTCTTTTTGGCAGTGTCACTATCCTGTGACTTAATGAATGGAAAGCGTCTGAGCAAGGAACACTCCCTCACACCCCATCGAGACATGATGCATCTGTGTTGTTCGTGTGATTCTGGTAATTGATGTTGTAATCTATATTTCAGTATCACTGACACTTTGTCTCCTTGCTGTAATGACTTGTCCCAGCACTGCTAATGATCTCCACATATGGGTATTTACGTGTAATTTAGAAGCCGCCTCTAACCGCCCGCCGGTATATGAGCCGTCAGGCTGCAAGGTGTGGAGTACATGTCAGATTTATGGTACTTTAAGAGTCACGCCAATCCAACCCCAGAAACACACACACACACACACACACACATACACACACACTCTGTTTGCAGACATCTGCTGCCTATTCTTGTACACTGGGGGGCCCATGGGATGTGCCTGACGAAGGTGCAACAAGCGGGAGATGCAAGCCGGAGCAATTATTTATTAAGCCGGGGGCGCTCAACCACACGCTCATCACATATTCCATGACAACCCTATAGCGCAGTCAGAGGTCTACTAGCGGATGATGACCTTCAGTGATATTTCCATCACGCCATTATACATACAACGCCTTGCGTATATGATGAGTGGACACTTATTGTGATAGTTAACAAAACTAAAATACGAAGTGGGGTAAAGGAGAGAGTTTTTTAAGAGCTAAGAGCTAAGAGCCCCCCGCATCATCTCTTTTTATGATCAGGAGTGTCTCTCTGAACAATAGGCCTGATTATTCTGCCAGATTGTACTGCAGCTTGGTCTTTGTGTCAGCAGGACTTGGGGCATTGCATCAGCCTTACAGGACCATTCCACTGTCATTATCCATGTGGGGACTGATCACAGATCCCATTCTTCGGCTCTGAGACGAGGTATAATAGTTTTGATGTGGAGATAAATATTATGATGTGAGGTCTAAAAAAGCCTTCTGAGAGCTACGTTTTTAATATTTGTCTACGTTTTATTCCACTTGAGGGAGGGAGCAGAGGACATTCTTTGTAGAATATGCTGGATATATTTATTGCCATTGTGTTTTAGTACCTGTCAGCTTAATTTAAATATGTTGTAGCCTAAATGCTTTCAAATTATCAGTTTGATCAGCTATACTTTAGGCCACCTTCAGAATATTGGTATTCCTTCTATGATAAGTATGACTTGAAATAGTTCTGGAGACTTAAGAGTGGACAGGCTGCAGTTTTCATTTTGACCATCAGGTGGCTCCCTTCAATCATGAGAGACTTTGGTATTCTCACTTGTCTGCAACACCCGGAGTGCAGGCTCTGTTATTCCAGCTGGAGTAACATAACAGTATTTCTACAAAATAATTGTACCCTGTGCACACCTATAGATCTTCTACCATAATCAGATCTAAGGCATCTTTAATTGTGTTTCTGACCCAGCAACATCTGCCATTAAAAATCACTTCTCACTATAGTTCAGGGTTTCATCACTATATTTCTGCCATCCATTTCTTCTCCATCCAAAGGCCATGTTTGTCTGGTGCTGCATCTCTAGCCTCCGGGTAGGTCTGCAAACTCCCCTGAGCTCTTCATGCTAGCTTTAACCATGTGCAGTGTTTGACATTACGGCTTCTTTAATGAGACAAAATTATCCAGAAACCCTAAGCTGATCTTTGATAAAACTCATTAACGTACCTTTTCATCCCCCACCCCCTCTTCATCTCTCTTCATGTGTCGGGATTGAGTATCGTCACGAAACGTAAGCAATTGAGTCACGTGCAAGGGGATTAGAAGTGGCCTTTGAACAATCGTGATGTGTGACAGGATTATAATCAAAGGTTTGACCTGAGCGCTAACAAATTACAGGAGTAATGAGCTGATGACTACAACCTCCTGGAGCGAAGACAAAAAAAGAGAGAAAAGAATGATTTGAATGTCCAGGTCGAAGTGAATCAATTTATCATCCCTATGCGAATGTCTGTCACACCTCTGGAGAACATAGACACAGACTTTCGTATGCACTTTTCTCCTAGAGTGTGATAACCCTGTTTTATCCTCTCTCAGCTGCACAATTAAAACCAGTTACGGGCAGCCTTTCACCTGTCCCAATTCTGTTTCTAGAAAGCAAAAGCCTGCTTATGTAATGATTACACAATATTTCATTTTTACATAATTGTCCCACACTTGATCAGGGTACATGAAAACAATGTAGTGACTCACTTAGACGTAGGCCTTAATTATGTCTGCATAGTGAGAAATGCCTGGAGTGACTGCTGTGTGGTCGGGGTGTGAGTGGAGACGTCTGTCAGCTTGAAGGCCTGTTAGCACCAAGCATCATCAAAGCAGCATCAGCTGCACCACTTATTCACCCTCAAAATATGTATCTGTCTGATTACCGACACATTATTTTATGTGCCTTTTATGCATTCTTTAATGTGCCTGTTACAACAACACGGCTGTCAACATGACTATATTTTCCAAAATACAATGACAAAATAACCATTCAATCACTTTTACTAGGCCTGTTAATATATATATATATACAGTATATATAGTATATATATGAAAGTCATGGTTGTGCTGTAAGACAGAGGGTGAGAAGCAGCGGTGGCTTGAGCTGAACGGAGTTCAGATAAGGCATCAGGCGTCATCTGGAGGAAAGCCTTTAGATTGATCTGTGAACCATCCCTCTAGGTTGATACTAATTCTGTCAGTGGCATGACAGTGATTCAGTGCGGGAGGAGTCACAGGGTGGTGGGTCCCTTTATTACACGCTGAATATGTTCGCTCTTCAATTAGACGGCTATTTTTACATGGACAAGAAGTAAGATATCATCTCCCTAATGTGTCTTATATTTAATTCAAGACCCATTGAAATCATGATAAATCACAGATTGCCCTTTTTTTATCTTTATTTTTTCCCTGCAGAGGCACAGAGCAGACATTGTTAATTAGTAATCACCCCACAATGGGCAATATTCTCAGACTATTTTCATATATCCGCTTTATGAACCAGACATTTTGTGCTGTCTTCATTAAAGACCCCCCCACTCTGTTTGGTTTATGGTTCTTGAGACTCTTCTTTAGTATCCTCTGAGGTGCTTGAAGAAGTGGAGGTGTTTGATTCATGGTGTCCAGTGCTGATGTGGAGACAGCACGGATCTCTTTCAGGGCTCCCTCCGGTACTGTCTCTTCGTTTTCACTGACATCAGAAATACGGGCGCCCAACCAGCTGTAAATAAGGCCCTCCAATCCAGACAAGACATACGTCATTGCACTGAGAGTTATTGATTGGAGCCGTGAGTTAGTGTGAGTGGGGAGGATACCTCAAGGATAAAAGTGCAATTAATTAAATTAACTGCTGGAGGGAGGCCATGTTAGCCTCTCATTAAGGCAAGGACTTTTGTTTTTGGTGGAACTGTACACAAAGTCAAAGCACACAAAGACAGTCACAAACAAACGTGTAGGTACACAGACTCTCTCTCCCTCTCTCACTTTCGCTCTCTCTTGTGTCCCTCTTTCTCTCTCTTGTTCTGTTTTGATAAAACAAGTGCTAATATGCAGTTTATTTCCCCATTGTCTCAGGTATCAGTCAGTAGGAGATTATGAGGATACCATCTCTGTTCATTGTTGGGGCAATGGACTCTGCTTTTGCAAACATGGTAGAAAAATGGCACAGCAATATAGAATCAAATACATGGTCAGAACCTAGGCTAGACTACGACGCATCCAGGAAGGATTTCAAATGTTACGCAGCGATGCCCTTGGTTTACATTTCTTACCAGAATCTACCCAATCTTTGGCAGAGCCTGTTTGGTTAAATTGTGATGTGACAGGGGAGCAATGAAACATAGGGGCAAGGAACCTTTTGATTAAGCTTTTATAAGACACACACACACAGACCCTACCCCTTTGTCAAATCATTTGATTCAGAGCCCCCACCCAAGTCCAGCAGCACAGAGCCCTGCCTCCCAGATGCTAAATGAAGGAAACACAACATGAGAAATATTTATATATATTGTAGACCAATAACGTCTTTGACAGTCCAATAAAATACAGAAGTGAAATGATGCCTATCTCTGTGACAGGAATGCTGTGATCGCATGCAGCGCTTTGATTGGATTTGGTATTAATTCTGCCCTTGCAGATATGCTACCATTCGGCAGTCTTGAAACCTATTAAATGCATAGCACAGCTTGCAATATGTGCACTGAATGTGAATCATGATATTTGCATGAGGCTCTTCTAGTAATGCACTAATTAATATCTGCTTTATTGGTAAGTGGCATACGCTCAGCATCAGATGGAAATCATTTTAGTGTTATGTGAGATTACAGTCGACCTTGCTTTTGTTACCAAGAGCACATTTAGTCATTGTGGGGAAAAATATATAAAATGAGAAAAATAACTCTCTGTCCATCCTTGCTTGTGGCATGAGGTGACTCAGCCTCTCCATTTTTGATTAGGGATTTGGGGTGCGGAGGATGATCAGTGGCAGAGCCAGCAGGGGTTTCCTGGTGTGGGTATTTGGAGGTCAGGTGAAAGCAGTAAAGTCAGAAAGATTGAATGGGAATCTGGGGAGAGGCCCAGCACTCTCCCTCCCTCCCTTTCTCTCCCCCTCTTCTCATTACCCAGATGCCACAGGGTGGCTGAGCTGGAAGAGGGCAAATTTGGCCTCTGACGGTTGACAGTTTGTTCATCTCATCAGTCTCCTCACTCAGACTGCTGGACTGCTGCCTTGCATCAACTGCTCTCAAATGCCCTGGTGTGAAAATGACTGCAGCAGTGTGTGTTCTTAAAGAAAGCAGAAGAAAGCAGCCTGACGCTCTTTAACGGGGTAAGGCACTGCCTCTGCCCCGCATAAACATATTCCTGTGAGTCGCAGCTCGGTCTCAATAGAACACACTACATTGAAATCACACAATGGCGCCCATTATGAGATGTTTACGTGATTATGCAGGCGATTTTTTTCACACACATCGGACACATTTTGCCATACACTTACCCTGTAATGAATCCCTTTCACTGAAACAACTAGCTGTTCTTGGCTCTTCAAAAAAGATGCATTTAGACATAGGTCTCCATTACATTGTTATTGTACCATTGTATACAGTGTAACATCCTGAATAACAATGTGTAACAATCCGAGTCTGTTTTTACATAAAACAGGAACTCCAATCCTAAAGTATGAAATATCAATGTGTGTGCTAATCACTGCTCAAATGTAACAGTGTACTGAATAGTACAGTTACACTGTAACAAGGTCACCCTTATACACTGTTATTAGACAGACTATAGTTTGTCTGTGTTGTGTGAGCATGTGCAATTTCCTTGTATAAGTGACTCTCATTCTTTGTCCATATGTTCTCTTGTGTGTGTGCGAGTGGCAGTCATTTGGTATTCATAATGCACTCTAACAATGCACTACTGATTGGGCTTCAGGGCATTAGCATTACTGAGATATTCTCTTTGCCTGGATTTATTCGTGTCCCAGGCAGATGTGCCCAGGAAGGAGGTTTCCAGTTGTGATTTGTTTTAGGAAAGCAGCAAAGTTTGTAACCAATGACTGCTTTCAAGATCTAAGCAATTGTTTGAGTTTTTGGCATACCTCAGAAGCATGACCTAATAATCTAAAAATCTTTATGGTTGTCTGCATGATGTGTAAGTCATGTGTGCTGAAAGTCAATCATGCCAGGTGAAATGCATTAAAATCCCTTTACAAGAGGTGAGGTTAGCCAGAGAGAGGTAATAGTGTGACCTCCCCTCTCCGAAACCATCTAAAAAACATTGTTTTTCTTTTCAGTCTTTTATGGAGTTGTTCTACCTCAACAAACCGCACTGTTATGTTTTCAACACCTATATGTCCTCCGATAGTCATACAATCATGTTGTTAACCTTTGCCTTTCAGTTTGTGTGTTCCCTTCTAGATTCCCTCTCATTTTCTGTTTTGTCTCTGTTTGCCAGAGAGCATCATGGGAAATGGGAATGCAATAAGAATTCTCTAATGAACTTATATGAGGGCTGCTGCCTTGGCCCACCTCTCATAGGGACTGGCTCTAATAGGCTATTTTAAAAAAGAATCAGTAATAAATTGACTCTGTAATGTAAAGTCTGTACATGATGATGGCATGCAGTTAGTCTGGTGAATAGCGATGTTGGAAGGCCAATTTGAGTGAATGGACTGTAGCAAGAGTTGGGCTTTGTGCAGCTGTCAATGCACATCATTTCACATGATTGTGATTCTCTAAAGTAAGGGGCTGCAACGGTATAGACATTTCTTTACCGCAGATTTCAAAGAATGCGACCTTGTGGATTGCAGTTATACCCCCCTTGTGTTTACTTATTTCCGCCAAAGACCTTACGTTTTCAGTGTGGCTGTTTGTCTGTCAGGATTAGGCGAAATTTGTTAGAAAGAAAGGTATATAATGGGTCAAGGAAGAACCCTTTACATTTTGGAGTGAATCTGAATCATAGAAATCTACAAATTGTGTCTAATTTTCGCTAATGTTGCTAGATATGGCATATGGCCTTGGCCTGCACTCTCTAGTTCATTCATTTGACAGTTCTTGTCCCTTAATATGATGATATTGTTGAGCTGAGTTTTCTGAAGTATCTGGATACGTGTAGTCAAGCCCACGGACCAAGCCACAAGCCATATGCGGATGGCAGCACTCCTAGTACTGCGGTATGGCGGTGATGCGGGTATTGTTGCAGCCCTGTTTAATACTGTTGGTATCACTGTGATACAGATACATTGAGACTCCCTGTTCTTATTCTGTATTCTAATTTACCCTTAATGTTGCCAGGCTAAGGTATGTTGCTGTTGACCCATTATTATACTAAGTTTAAAAAAAAAAACCTCTTTTAACAGTTTCTTTAAGAAATACATACATAATTCATATAAATCCCACAAGGAAGTTTAAGATATGGGGATGTGAGATAAGAGCATTTGTCCTCCTTTGCTAAACTAATGATCTGCGAAGATGTGGAGATGCGAGGAGAGTATTTTGTGTTTCAGTGAGCCCCCGAAGCCTATTATGTTCCACGCTTGTTCTGCTGATTAGCAGCACGGCTGCTTTGCTCCCCGGCTTTCCAGCGCGAGATTTCATGCCTGTGACCTCAGCTGAAATAACATGGTTGGACACAGTTGCTGGCCAAGACGGGAAGTGAAATTTTAATTGAGGCGATTTCACTCACACCTGCCCCTCTCCCCCTCACTCTCTCTCTCTCTCTCACTCACTCTCTTTCTCACTCTCTGTTTGTCGGCATCATACTCTCTCCCTCTCTCTCTCTCTCTCTCTCTCTCTCTCTCTCTCTCTCTCTCTCTCTCTCTCACTATTCTCTGTGAGTGTCTTTGCATGTCATGTGTTTGTAAGAGTGCCTGTATTTGTGTGTGTGCATGCATGAATGTGTTTCCCAGTCCATCTGGACATTTTTATGTGCTTATGTGTGTGCTTGTGTGTGTGTGTGTGTGTGTGTGTGTTCCATTCAGATGACACACATTTGCGCAGGCAGACCTTCCATGTGGCTTTCATACACTGGAGGGAAAAGAAGAGTATTTATACATTATACCATTTGACTTCATAGATGAAAAGCTTTGCCATGGGTTTCAGCACTCAATTTGCAGGGACCACTCTCAGTTTATTTCTATCGCAAACAATATATCCTATTTCACTGACATCATGTCCAAAATGAAGCAGTAATTGTGGCGTCCGCTACATGAGGAACTGAAGAAGTATCCCAAATCATTTTGAAATGTTTCTTTAGGTTTTTTACATACTATTTACTATATTAGGAATTTACTTACAGTACATAGATTAGATCAATAAACTGTAAGATACTGATGGGATAGGTGGTACACCTAGCAGTACTACCAGGTACAGTGTATTAACAAGTTAACTGAAATAGCTGTTATTCCTCTCCTCATCTCCTGATCTCCCTAAGGCTCACCATTTCAACAGTCTCACCAAAATAACTCAGGGGAGATTAATGGAGAGCATATCTAAATGCCAATGGCAGGAAATAATTAGAATCTCTAGATGGCAATAATCTATCGTAATTGTAATAGGAATGTCAGACCGTCATATATCTCCACTGGCAAAAAGTAGAACCGAGGATATCTAGAGAACCTAAAATGGTGGGGTTTTGTGTTCCAGGGGCCTTTTTTGTTTTGTTTTGCCTAGACTGTGTCCTTGCTGTGTTTCATTTAAAACAATTGAAGGTCAGTGTCATGTGTAATAAAGCCCTACAGATTATTGTACTTTCAGTTTGCCTGCAGAATGTTTTAGGAGACGGAGTAAATGTGATTTAAATTTTAAAGTGGCTGTGTTGTGCCTTGATTGATTCCCCGTCTCCGTCCTCTGAGTGTGAACTGTCTGCTCTAGCATCTAAGAAGTTCTAGCATTCTCTTGAAGTCTCTAAAATCATGAATGCTGTTCAAACAGAAACCCATCATCTTGAAGGGGGAGTCGGCCTGGTGACATTTTTTGTTTATATTTTAGTTCAACAGCGTATCTAATTACATCCATCTGTGCTCATGAGGCAACGTGCCGATTGGCCTGAATAGTTTATGGCTCAGTCCGAGCCAATATGTTTGTTTACCATTTACAGTGCTAGGACTGTGTACAAACGCCAGAGCGCACACACTGAACGATTAGCTAGAGAACCGTGTGGAGCCAGCTGAATTTGACAAAAAAAAAGTGTATTCAATTACAATTGTGGACTAATTTGTGGAGTCTTTTATTAATATTATTACCCTGTGCATGTATTCAGAGGAAAACGACTTTCTTCTTTAGAAGTTCCTTAAATCTGGAATGTTTCAGGCTAACTATGAAACACTTAGCAAGAATATTAAGGGAATATTTAGCAGATTCTGTGCTTAAGATAATTCAGGGTTTGGTTGCCAATTACGAGCAGATCATGAGAAATTAAGGGAGTCTGTTTCCAAAATGAAAGACTTACTCATGGAACACTTATTTGTGTTTCTTAGGGTATTTATGACAGCACTGCTTATAACTTCAGTGGGAGGGGAGGTGGAGGCGCAGATCATTTTGTGCTGTTTGTTTGAATAACACTTCGGCACAGCTTGGGCTCCGACTCCCCAGCGTGAGGAGTGAACGCTCCGCTCTTCTCCTCCTCTGCAGGAGACTCTCTGCACTCCCTCTCTGCCGTGCCCCAGGACCCCAGGCTGCCTCAAAGGAGCAGGTGCAGCGCTGTCGGCGGCCACGCCCGGAGCCAGGCGGGGAGGTACGTCACCGTGCCCATAGACCCCAGGATCAGGTGAGGTGACCAACTGCCAGCCATCAGGCATCCAGACCACCAGGTGGCTTTAATCAGGATAGTAATCTCTGAGTCATGCTACCGCTGATAATAGTGATTGTAATCACAGAAACATGGGATCTCATTTCTCTTGCTTGGTTTGGTATTGTTGATAACTGGGAGGGGATGCTGACTGTGTTTCATGAAATGACTCCTCCAGCTGCTGTAAAGCCTGTCAACAAACCACGGGCTTTCCTAATCGAAAACATAATGCAGTTTCCTGGCCACACAATATTTAAGAAGCCCATTCAAATGAGTTTAGCTTTCATGCTTAATTATGGGCTGGCAAGCACAGGAATTGTATACCTCTATAAATAGAGTAAGCAGCAACTGTATAGTGAAACTATAAGAGGCAACTAGGTATAGTGGAAATAATAACACCCTTGGCCTTAATTAAAAGCTTGTATTTTTTTGTGGATTCATTGTGAGTAGAATGTTGTTTTACAGCTGTGTCTTTCAACATGTGCAGTTTTGTAGTCAGATTTGTGTGATAGGATGGTCAATGGCAGTCACATGAAACATGGAGGTGTTTTTAAAAGGACACACATATCACACATGACCATTCACTGTGCACTTCTAGAATTTTTCTCAGTGAAACTTGACAGGTACAGTAGCCATAGCAACACTAAAAGGGCCTTGTGATTCTTGCGCTGAAACAAGCAGTGTCTGCACTGAAATTATGATAATGGAAGCTACAATGAAGCATAATGATGCATCATTGACTTCAGAACATTAGCCCCATAAAATTTTGCAAAAATCTAAAGGCAAAAGACCATCTTTTTGATATCCTCAAAAACAAAAATACTGGCAACAATTCACAGCAGCTAATTAGATCGCTTTGAAGTCTCCTCAGCAGGCTTGAGGTCACTTCCTGCTAAGCTCACATTTGGGGTTGTTTTGCATCCCCAGGATTCACAGTCATTCACAGTCTTGGTAGATGGGCATGTCCTCTTTGACTAGTCTCTCGTGTTGGAAATGAATGTGGAGCCTTCATATAGTGGTCCACGCTGTTGGGTCTGGAATGTGTCCCTACCATCTCACACTCATTGTCACTTCTGGCTGGAAGTACTCCTGTTTAGTTTGTCTTGCTGATGAAGAGGCCTGTTCAGGCCTGGGCACTGCTCTGCTGCTGTGAGTGAATTAGTCTGGCCAGTCATCCAATTCCAGATGTATTAGAGACACTTACATTGTAAACATGCATATATATATCTATTACATTCAAACACATGCTGTACATACATACATACATACAAACATACGCATGCATAGTGTTAAACAAACCAGAATATGTTTTATATTTTTGATTCTTCAAAGTAGCCACCTTTTGTTTTGATGACAACTCTTGGCATTCTCTCAATCAGATTGTCTTCAGTATTAATCTTCAATGTAGAAAATAATACAAATAAAGAAAAACCATTGAATGCGAAGGTGTGTCCAATCTTTTGACTGGTACTATACATTCATACATACATACAAACCTTTCCCATAAGCTATTTTTCACGGCTCATTCACTAAACCTCAGGAAACTCTAGTATAGTGAACAGGACTGGAGACTGTGTGTCCTGTCTACGTAACACTAGACTGAGATCCTTCAGGTTCCTCCTTGTCTTTGAGCCCATGCAGGAGTCTTTTCTCCTTTAATGTCAGAGCACTCTCGAAAGACACACAGCCTGCTCTCATTAAACCAGGAGCCATGAAAGGGTGCAAAATTGGACTATGACAAATGTGTGAACTGCATACCTGTCTCCATTTCTCTCTTAAATTAATTAAAACATTGTTTTTTTTCTAATACTATTTTCCTATTTCCTTGGACAGAGGAAGCTTGTGTTCTTATACTTATGTGTTATTATGTATATTATATAGTTATTACCCAATAATAATTTTAGGAAATAAAAAAAATGTAAGAACATAATACCAGTGTCTCCACTGCTATGTCACAATACTGGAGTTGACACAACATTAAAGGTGGTTTTAAAATTATCTTTGTTATTGTACCTCAATATTTCAAATGTATAGACAAAGGGTACACATATCTCTATGTAGACCTTTTTTTTATTATTATTACAAATAGAACTATAAAAGTCTGGCAGAGAAAGGAGAACTAGAGAAAAGAGAGTGAAAGACTGAGCCGAGGTAATGTTCTCTTTGTTTCTCGACTGGATGAAGTCAGGCTGCTGTGTAACTGGGAGAATTAGATTACATGCATGCTAATTACACCCAGCACAAGCCAAATTAGCTCACCAACGTTTGTGTTGACTCTGTGGTAGGCCATCCTGTGTCCTTGCACACACACACAAAAACACACTCACACACAAACACACACACACACACACACACACACACACACACACACACACACACACACAAACACACACACACACACACACACACACACACACACACACACACACACACACACACACACACACACATACACATACAGACACACATATACACACACACACACACATACACATACAGACACAAATATACACACACACACACATACAAAACACACACACACACATACAAAACACACTACTTCCACTGCCACAGAGAATGCCACAAAAACATGCACAAGGCTAATGAAGGACAAATTGGCAGGATGCGAGAGAGCTCCCCAAATTACCCAGGCTAAATCTAAAAAGATGTAGCATGTGCAGTGTGTGTGTGTATCTATCTATGTGTGTTTGTGTGCGTGTGTGTGTGTGTGTGTGTGTGTGTGTGTGTGTGTGTGTGTGTGTGTGTGTGTGTGTGTGTGTGTGTGTGTGTGTGTGTGTGTGTGCGAGGAAAGCATGGAGCCCAACAGTCCCAAGAAGATCCAGTTCTCTGTGCCACTGTTCTAGAGCCAGCTGAACCCACAGGCATCCGAACATGTGAGTAGAAAGAGAGAAAAAGAGAGAGAGAGATAGAGAGAGCGATAAAGAGAGAGAGGAGAGAGAGAGGAGAGAGAGAGAGTGCTTGGGACTGGGAAAGCTCCTATTCCTCTCAGGGTAATGATGTGTGTGTGTGTGTGTGTGTGTGTGTGTGTGTGTGTGTGTGTGTGTGTGTGTGTGTGTGTGTGTGTGTGTGTGTGTGTTTGTGTTTGTGTGGTTGTGCACTTGTGTGCGTTCTGTTGTCCCATGAGAGATGACTTCATGCATGGTAGCTCCACGATTAGCAGCCATCGTGTTTTTGAAAAAAATCTGCTTTAGTTCACTTGCATTCCTGTGGAATATTTCAGTGATCGGTCGCCCTCCCTGTCGTGCCTGCCGTGGACACAGCCACATTAGTATGGGCTCTCTAAGCCAACAGAAAGGCTATACATCTCTACCGTTTCCTGACGGGCTTTGAGCCTCTTGTCCCTTTTTTGTCAGTGTCTGCTTGTGAACGGTGTAAGTGGTGAAGTGGAAGCCATTGTCAGAGAGTGTTCCCGTTGGGACACAATCAATAACTAATGAGGCCGATGAGAGGCTTTGGTGTCCTTTGTTACATTTGTAGTTGATCAGCCAAGCTCTTAATCATATTGTAGAGTGACGCACAAAAGCCACAGTTTTGACATCCAGGTTTATCATTGCCACTGTCACATGAGAAATAGAGGATTTAACACTGTGCCTTCCAGACATTTAAATGATGTTTATTTTGTGATTTGTGAAATTGTGATATTGTTCAAATTAGTGTTAGGTGTGGATTTGGAGACAGAGTTAATGCACAAATGTTACTTGGCTTACATTGACGGCTAGACTAGACAACTAGACATTGAGAGCTATACAACATACATACCTCGAGGTGATCATGTGGCAGTCGTTGAACACAGTCATCAGGTCCTGACTCGCAGTTTCCCCGACTACCACGCCTTTTATTGGTCTCTCTTCATACGGTTAACAGCTACAAGTACCCAGAGAATACATAGCAGTCAAAGTGTTTGTTTTTTATATCTCTCTGGCATTGCAGAGTAGGTTTCCATGGTGACAGCCAACGCAATCCCTCACATTAGAAAGCAGGGCTGAATATTGATGTGTCTTTGAGTTTAAGAGTGTCATTCCACTTGTCTCTTCAGACTGTGCATTAAGCCATTAGAGCTAGTTGTCAGAGAGGTTCCAAGCAGTTACTTAAAACATTACAGATATATTGTTTAGTAGTAATAGAATATGGGCTATAGTTATCTTGCATTGACTTCAACATCTTTTTTTTAAATGGAACTCATTGGTAGCATGTCTTTATAACCTGTTGTAGAAGGCTAATGTTCATGCTAAAATGTTCAGCAATTTAGCTATTCAGGAACAATGCTCAGCTGTATGATACTGCAGAGAGACCTCACCTGATGGTTAACCATTATTACCCATAGTGAAGGTAGACAGCTAATCTACGAGTGTGTTTCACAAATTAGTATATAGATGAGCAGAACGGACAAGCCACTACTGAGCAAAGCCCAATAAAGCCCTAAGTGTGAATAATCTTACTCATCTAGTGAGAATATTCATCTTGAAATAGTACATTAAGGGCCCTAATTTCATTGACAGGCATTCAGGCAATAAGCAAAGCAACATACAAGGAGCAAGTCCGTCACGCATGAACGAAAGCTAGCAGGTGGCACGAGGGAGCACTGAGATAACCCATGTTTGCATTAAGGATCTTTCTCATGGTATTAAATTAGCGAAATGATTTTGCCAAGTTATTAAACTAGCTTGAGTTCATGTGTGGCACACTTTGCTTGGTGCTCAGTGCTCGTTGACGGTTGCCTGTCAGTGAAATTATGGCCCTATGTGTAATATGTTTGGTAAGGTACAGTATGTGTTATTGTCCCTCAGGCAGGAGATGAATATTGCGAAAGGGGAGGACTTTAAACCTCAATTAAATTAAGAGGGGGTTGCAGAGGGGGTCAGAAGGGAAATCAAACACCCACGTGTTGAGGTAACAATAACCTGCCCGTTGACGATTGTTCCAAGCTAGCTTTGACGTCACGGCTGCCGAGTGTCCGTCACCATGGCGAGACTGAGGGGAGCCACAAAGATTAAAAGCAAATGTTTGTTAAAAGAGCATAATCAGGTGCATTATTTGCCTCTCAGCGGCTTGTCAGGCAGCTGTCAGTGCTCAGTGGAGAGAGGGATCGGAGTGGTTTATTCTACGCCGGCTGAGCTGCCCCGCTGCCCTGCACGCTTGAGTGACAGCTCAGCTTGGGCAGGCTGGCGGGCAGGCGGGTGCATGACGTGCGCCAGTGGCCGTATCGGATGAACTGGCCCAGTGACAGCGGCGACACCTGAGAGAGAGTGAGTGAAGAGACCCTTGTGGGCCTGTGGGCCCTGAAACATGACCACTGAACGGTAACTGACCCACCTGTGACATATGCCCGTTAAGTAATGGGGTCAGTGCCCTGGGCTATCGTCATGAACTAAGTGTGCATATTACATGTGCTCAATGCATTTGTTTTGTTGTGCGCTTACAGAAGTATGACGGCCATATGCAGTATATATTTTCAAACAAGTGAAAATGAAAATGAATTATCCTTTGGAATAATGTTTTCTTTGTCATTTTGAGAATTTTGCCGATGTCTGTATGCCTTCACACAGAGATGTTTAAAGACATTGGCTACACTTAGCCAGACAAATCAAAGTCAAATATTTACAGCTATGCAGGACTAATGTAAGTCACCGCTCCTGCCTTTTCCGTACAGCGGAATGTTATCAGTGTTTGAGCAAGCAAAGTAGGAGAGTTTTCAGACAAATGTAAGAGATGCGTTGATCGCACTTTAACACGCAACAGCCTTTCCCCCCCAGTGTCAGGTCCATTCTGCTACACAGAAATTATCATCGCTCCCTGCATAGCCATTTGTGTAGCTTGGTGGTGCTGGTTTCCATGGAAACCCCTCCTCATCAATCACCCTTTTGGAGCCGGGAGTGAGTATGAATAATGTTTTATTTACTGGCGAGCGGAGCGTCACGGCCACTTTTCGGTCTCCTTATTGAAATAGCTTCACATGAAACGAATGGGGCTAATTCAGACGCTCATTAACTGACTTGTGTTGCGGAGAAAACGGCAACAATTCAGCATTTCATAAAGACGGCAGAGAGAAAGTAAAAAAGATACGAACACACACGCACTTACCACCCAGAGCTCTATCCGACTGTGTGTTAATGACATTTCCACAGAACATCTATCGGTCTTTATGATAGCGGACCCAATAAACAATAAAACCACTTGATATCCACAGTGCTCAATGTTTCTTTTTGCTCCGCGTTTTATGTCATAAAAATTGTAAACAGCCCTGTAATTACATATGATGTGGTTGTTGTTTTCTCTCCACATCTCCCTTATGTTTACTTACATTTTTATTTGCGAGAAGTGCAAAGAATGTGAATTGGATTGACAGTTTCTTTCATAGATGTGGAATGAGATTTTCTCTAGCTTGCAGGTAACCCGGCCCTGTGTGAAGGCCCCACAGTGGTTTTAATCGAGGGAACATTCTGTTTTGTGTCTATGCTAATTTCTCTACAACTAAGCTCATTTTCATTACACTGCATGATTGAGTAGTCGCCGATCAGTATTCAGTTTGTTTTGGCAATCAGCCATTCCCTACTGTCATGCGTTTTGTCCGCATTTGGAAAACGAATGAGGAAGCAGCCTGGTTTGGGTCTCAGGTCAGTCACTGATGAAGCTGCACTGAAACTGAGGTTGACCCCCTTTTGTTCAGTGCCACAGACGCTCCTGTGGGCAAAGAAGTGGCATGTGGAATGTGTTCTCTCTCTCTCTCTCTCTCTCTCTCTCTCTCTCTCTCTCTCTCTCTCTCTCTCTCTCTCTCTCTCTCTCTCCACTGACGACTGCCCCCCCCCCCCCCCCCCCCCCCCCAGCCCCCTGCATCTCTGTGGTACATTGAGATGATGTATGGCAGGTCATGCACTGGCTCTCTCCCTCACTCTTCTCCCCATTCATTTCACACGAATCAGCCTGTATGCCTCCTTGTGCCTCCTCAAACAGTCATAAAATTTGCATCAGTCACTTCCAACATCTGTCTGTGCTCCTGTGCTGCTGGAATAAGGGGATTGGAGAGGTGTGTGATTGTGTGTGCGTGTGTGTGTGTTTGTGTGTGTGTTTTTGTGTGTGTGTGTGTGTGTGTGTGTGTGTCTAGTGGGGGGTGATGAGGGAGATTGCGGCTTTTAGCGGTGGGGCCGTTTGGCAGGAAAAAGAGTGCAGAGCTGTGGCTCGCGAGCCGCGCTTGGTTCCGTTCCCCCTAGCGCGTCCATGATTGTTTCGTCCACGTCCGGGAGCTGCTCAAGGGTTTATTTTTATTCCCAGCGTTAGCCTCCCTTTTTGCACAGACGAGCACACACACACACACATACACACACAAAATGCAAGCAGTCGAGCAAGAGATGTCCGCAGGAGGAGGCGGAGAAGAGAGGGAGTAAGGAAGAGAGGGAGCGAGCAAGAGACAGAGGCAGGGAGGGAGGGAAATATGGAGATACGCTCAGCGATTGCACTGCATCGGCAGCTACTGCTCTGGCTTGCGCTCTGGACCGGGACGACTCTGGGCAGGGACTGAGCATCTCAACGCTGCGTTAGGGCCTCCGCACCCCCACTACCCCACCCTCCAGCATGCAGGGTAGGATGCCAGTGTAAGGGGGAGGAGGCGTGCGGTGGTGGGAGACATACCTCTCTTGCGCTGTCTTGCCCTTTTTTTATCCTCTTTTATCGATCTCTGCTTTTTCGCGCTGCTGGAGCTTTGGCATCTTTCCTTTTCTCTCTTTGTCTGGGTGTAGCTGGGAGGGGGAAGAGGGGTGCCGTCATCATCATCATCATCATCATCATCATCGTCGTTATCTCCGTCGCCTTGGTGGTGTCAGTTGCCATCTGTCCCAGCACTCTCTTGGGTCGCTGTCAGAGCTGACGGTGCCATCTACTTGTGGGAACCGTGCCGGCAATGCTCACAGGTGCTGCTCTCTCTCTGACCGGCTGGTGCCGTAGCGTGTGTCTGTGTGTCTGTGGGAGTGCCGTTTCTGTGTCTGTGGGTGAGAGAGTGTGTGTGCATGTGTGTGGGAGAGAGACAGAGAGAGAGAGAGAGAGAGAGAGAGAGAGAGAGAGAGAGAGAGAGAGAGAGAGAGAGAGAGAGAGAGAGAGAGAAGAGTATGCGTGTGTCCTTAGAGGCGCAGTACTATATAAACCAGCCACCTGCATTATTATGAGCAGATATCCTCATGGCATGAGGAGGGAGGAGTGCTTTTGCCATCATAACACAGCAGCACAGTAAGAGAAAGAGAGAGAGAGAGAGACGATAGTGAGAGAGACAGAGCATTACAGTAAGAGACACATAGAGAGGAGGAGAGAGAGAGAGAGTGAGAGGAGGAGTAGGTTACAGTGAGAGATTCTGAGAGAGTCAGAGATAGAGAGATAGGATAGGAGGAGAGATTCGCTGCGTGGTGAGGTAAACCAATAAGGGATTTCTGAAAAGAAAGAGACAGAGAGACAGACACTCCAGCTACTGTTGGTATTGTTTGAACTGCTGCTGCCGCTTCCAACCTACCCTTGAGAGAGATAGTGAGAGAGCGTGTGTGAGAGAGAGAGCAGTGAGCAAGTGTGCATTGCCTCACTGGCAGCAATAGAGAAGAGGGAGAGAGAGAGGTGGGGGAGAGAAAGGGAAAGAGTGCTGCGCGTGTACCTCACGCGCAAACGGTATTAGATCCGGAGAGAGAACGCACCACCCGCTGCCTCTGTGCAGCCTCCCTCCCTCCCTCTCTCTCTCTCTCTGCCACCGGCACCCGCTCAATCCACTGAGCTCCTTTTGCTAAAACACCCAGAGACACGCGTAACCCTCGGCAACTGCCATGATCTGAGGACCTGGCGCGCGCCCTGGTGCCGATGCGCTACCCGACACCTGCTGAATCGGCCACGGACTCACACCATGGACGCCCTGCTCGGCAACTGCGCACCCCTGGACGGACTGGAGAACAACTCGATAAAGTACCCGAAAAATGAGCAAACCGAGAAAATGTGGAAGCGAGTCAAAGGAATGTAAGTTTGGTTGTTGTCATTTATGTTTGTTTGTTTGTTTGTGATTTGGCCTTTGTTGTTGATATGTGTCTTATCAGCGTCTTCTGTGTGTGTTTGTGTGTGCGTGTATGTGTGACTGGATACAGTGTCTTTAGAGTAAGTGCAGCCACCGTGTAAGTTGTAGAGCGGGTTTCCATCCACTTGAACTCGAGGAAGAGAACAATTCTGACAGATGATGATCTACCAACTCATGCTCGATAACTCTCTCCGCTAGAAGACTCACTCACATCTCTCAGTTCATCTTTTGTCTTCATTATACAAGCGTGCATGTTCATTGTTTTTATTTCTGTTTGTTTTTTTCCCGGTCAACAATAAACAATTCTGTCATGCGTTATTGCCTAAAGTACTCTTAGTGTATTATTTAGACGTGACAGGCTTGTAGGTATATATTATATTGTTATTATTTTTGTCATCTTTGCAGATTAGCCTTGAAACCATGACCTCAATCCATCCTTTTTTAATGGATTTGGTTTCCTGTTTAAAATGCTTTTGTGAATGTCCTGGCTCAGTCCAGGTAGTGATGCACTTGGATCATTTAAGGACTGCTGTTGTTTTGGATTCACCTATTGGGTTGATTTATCTCTCCATCTGTGTACTATATTACGTAATCGAGGTTTTTAACTCCACATACTACCGATCGTTTTGGTTTGAACCTGTTCCTAATGTGGTTTGTGTGTGGCTTGATCAGTTGTTATTGTTGACATTCAGCAGGTGTCAGTGTTCTATTAGCATAGCCAGATAAGATGGGGGGGCACCTAACCCCCCCTGGCAGCACCCCTGTCGATGCTAATGGGGCGTGGGAGTGTTTTGTCATGTGTAATCCCTTGTTCATACCCATGGGGCAGCCGCTGACGAAGTGTTTCCATGGAGGACGGTTGTGGTAGGGGTGACTGTGTGCAGTCACAATTGAGGATGTGTGTGTGTGTTTGTGTGTGTGTGTGTGTGTGTGTGTGTGTGTGTGTGTTTGTGTGTGTGTGTGTGTGTGTGTGTGTGTGTGTGTGTGTGTGTGTGTGTGTGTGTGTGTGTGTGTGTGTGGGTGTGTGTGTGTGTGTGTGTGTGTGTGTGTCTGTGTGTCTGTGTGTCTGTGTGTGTGTGTGTGTGTGTGTGTGTGTGTGTGTGTGTGTGTGTGTGTGTGTGGCTGTGTGAGTGATAGTGGCTCCAGCTGGCTGTTAAAAGAAAGTTCCCCCTAAAAAAAGTGGTCCTGAACTGTAGTGGCCCCAATCAGTGGGGTTTGTGGAGCGTGGAGTAGATTGGAGTGTGTGTGTGTGTGTGTGTTTGTGTGTGTGTGTGTGTGTGTGTGTGTGTGTGTCTGTGTGTGTCTGTGTGTGTGTGTGTGTGTGTGTGTGTGTGTGTGTGGACGGGGTCACATTTGCTCATTCATGCCTCCCCGCTGAGCACTGGTGCGGAGCCCGGGAGTCATCCAGAGCTGGACTCAAGTCACACTGGAGTCTCTCACACACATGCACTCACTCACGCACGCACACACACACACACACACACACACACAGAAATACACACACTCTCTCTTTCTCTTCCTCTTATTCTCTCTCTCTCTCACACACACAAACACACACACATATTCACATTTGCTTATAGCCACAGCACACAAACACACTCAAGGACAGATATCACACACACACAAGAAAGCAAACTGGCTGGCGACTAACTTACCCACTACCTCCTTCTCTCACTTTTTTACTCATTCGCTCACTAACTTGCTCATTCACTCACTCACTTACTCACTCACTCACTCACTCAATCACTCACTCACTCAATCATTCATTCACTCACTCACTCACTCACTCACTCACTCACTCACTCACTCACTCACTCACTCACTGGTCATATCACTCTCATAGTCACTCTGTCCCCCCTCTCGCTGTCTCTCCATTTCCCAGTGTATATGCACATTCAGTCATTCATTCTTTTGATCACTCACTCACTTATTCACCTACTTACTCAGTGACTACTTCATCATGCAGCTGCACATGAAAAAGCAATTATGTGCAGTTTTCCTCCTCCATTTTGTCTCATCATAACAACTTTTGTTATGAACCTCCCCCCGCACCTCCCCACCTGCTCCTCATCCCCATCACAAATTACTGCTTGTGTGTGAAGACTCTCAGGTGTGAGTTGAATTTGAATGATTCAAGTCAATCTTGGTCTAACTTGCATTTTAGATAACACAGTAACTCACATGCTTCTGCTGTTCAACATTCCTTGGGGGGGGGGGGGGGGGGGGGTCAGTTTTTTCAGGCTTGTTGTCATGATGGAACTCTTAACAGAGGTACTTAGTTACTGTGGTCTTACAGTAGAACTCCTAAATACGTTGGGTTGAAACATTTCACAATTTTAAGCCATGTTGATGTTGGTCCATGTTGATGTTGATGGTATTGTAGAGAAAAGTAAAATGTCTACACATGGAAAAAACAATCCTCCAAATGTTCTTCACTCTGAAACTAAGAGGCGAAAGGTTCGAAGAGGACCCAGACAGTTCTAGAGAGTGAGTCCTTCTATGAGGAAGAGCAGAAAACTTCTTTCAAAAGTGCTTTATTAGATAACACTTTAAATAACATTTGTTACATAACACCATTAAGTAAAGCATTACTTTTAATTAATCATTTGGTAAGAACACACAGGTACCATGTGTATACATGTCGCCTTACACCAATTGTAACCCTAATCCCCTGTTACTCAGTGATATTCAATATCTTCCATTACTAATCAACCCTTTATGGTGTAGTTACCAGTGGTAGGAACAAGGGGCAAGTGTGAACATTCATTTGCAGCTACCCCCCTGACATTTGAGACCTTACGTTTCTGATTTTACAAAAGGAAAGCAGTGCTGCGGATGATATTCAACAATAAAATAATATTTACATAACACAATCAAAAAACATGGATAATACAACCTATTGCACATTAACCGATATTTCATTTTATGGATCAGCTTTGACAGATATGTACAAGTAGGTTTTTTTCAATTTTTCTTTTTTCGTCACGTAAAAGTCTGTAACCTTTGAGCGGATGAGTGCTGAGGAGAAGGGGAAGGGATGATTAATTCTCCGCTCTGAAATGATGGCTGTGGATGTGCGAACTGATGGCTGTGCTCAGTGGGTTTTTCACACCCAGAGAGGCACGCCGTGGTGCGGTTTCTGTGTCGCAACCCCACCAGGGCGAACAGATGAAGAAGAGGCAGGAGGGTTTTTTTTAATTTTTTTTAACCATGGAAGGTAGAATGTCCTCCTCCTACACGCACAGCAGAAGGGCCCTTATGGACTGTAAAGTTCTATCCATACTGTGGCCCATAAGTGTTGCCCATAAGTGTGGCCCATAAGTGTGGCCCATAAGTGTATGTATGGACATTGACACTTGTCTTGTACGTATGAAAATGACTGGTACGCCTACACTGTTCGCGGCAACATGGGTGCAAAATCCCTGGAACCAAAGCCGAAAGTGGGTGTCTCATTTTCAATTCAAATCTGTGTGGCTGTGGGCTGAAGAGTAGCGCAGAAACAAAAATGCCGTCGTAGTGGGAACACAGCATCTTAGTCCCAAGTCAAGGGCAACTGATTTCAGCAGCATAAGTCGAAAAGCCACAAGTTGGCCTGCAAAGGTCTCTATATATGAGAACGGTTGACAGTTTTTTTCCCCCTTTGGTACAATTCCATCACCTGATTTGATAAAAGCTGTAATTTCCTGATGTACATTTGCACTGAACTGTTGTCTCTGAGTGTTCTGGACTAAGCCGTCAAAGCACATGTCCCTTCTGCCTGTTGATGGCACAGCCGTAATACCACCCTTCAGCAGATTCTTGCTCTCATGTGAAGTGTGCTCTGTGTCCTTGACTTTCATTTTTTTTGCGCTCTCTCTAACGCATGCCAATTTTGTTTTTGCAGGCAGAAGTACAAAAGCACCTCTCAAAGGTAAGCCCTCCCCTGGCTCTTCTCTGCCATCTCTTTTCTGCTCTGTCAAACATGCCCTAATTTTCCACAAATGTCGCATGGAGAGAAAGGTGCGCGCTGCATTATTTAGAGACCAAACACAAATGAGTCAAAGACGGAATGCGTCAGTGGGGCCTACCGGGCCTGTGGTGTCAGAGTATGAATTTTACCTCTCGGATCTACGGGTAATTCACCTCGAAGCTTTTCATTAAACCACTCTTGCTTCCCAGGGGTATTGATTTCCCCCTCAAACGTCAATAAATGTGGTGTTTCATTTGGGTTTGTTCCTGTCGGTGAATATCTGAGGAGGAAATCTACTGATGCAGGCATTGCAGGTAAAGCAGGCATTGCTGGCCTGAAATGAGGGGATAGGTAAGATAATATACCTCTGAGGAATGTATGTTTGTGTGTGTGTAGGGTACACTGACACTGTATGCTGTTTGAAGCCAAAAAGCATTCCTGTCTTCTTTCCTCTTTTTTTTTTTACTTGTATCTCTGCTTCAGTGCTGTGTATGTTTGTTCCTGTGTGTGTGTGTGTGTGTGTGTGTGTGTGTGTGTGTGTGTGTGTGTGTGTGTGTGTGTGTGTGTGTGTGTGTGTGTGTGTGTGTTTGTGTGTGTGTGAGTGTAGGTGTGTGTGTGTATGCGTGTGTGTGAGCGCGTGTGTGTGTGTGTGTGCATGGGCATTGCTCATGCTGTATGTGCCCAAACGTGTTCTCTCTCTCCCTCTGCCCCTCCTGTGAATGCTTCCCGGCGGTCGCTCTTCAGCCGCTCTGGAGCTCCATCAGAGTTTAGGTGCCATGGAGTGGCCCTCACCTGCTCCCACGCAAACTGCCCCTGCTGCAGACTCACTTTCTTCTCTCTCTCTCTCTCTCTCTCTCTCTCTCTCTCTCTCTCTCTCTCTCTCTCTCTCTCTTACACACTCCCTCTCTCTCTGACACACTCTCCCTCATTCCCTCTCTCTCTCTCTCTCTCTCTCTCTTCCTCTCCCCCACTCTCTCCCTACTTCCTTCCTACCGATGTGGGAAGCTGCCATTTACGTAAGAGAACGTTAAGAGGTGCTCTGCAGCAATGGCCTCTCATCAAAGTTGAGCTCAGTGGTGCCAGTCACGCAGCCGCAGATCAGCGGAACACAAAGTGCTGCGCGCAACACGAAAATGGCACGCTGCATTAGCATTCCGGACCAGCACAGCGTCAGAGTGTACAGCGGCCCCTAGATAACTCCTGACCCCGGCAGAGAGCTGGCAGAGATCCGGTACAGATCCGGTACAGATCCGGTACAGATCCAGGCCTCAGTCGGCGGCCTCCTGGGCCATCAGGGAGAGGAGAGAGAGAGAGAGAGAGAGAGTTGGTTATATTTGGTTGGTGATTGATCTGCCGGTCTGTTTTGTCATTAAGGAGGTTTACTATAGGTTAATGTGATAAATAGCAGAGAATTATAACACCTCTTCAGTACGCTTTTTTGAAGTGCGCTTGCTGGTGACACTGAGCAAGCTCTCATCTGCTGGTGTGAACAGACATGTTTCAGAGGGATTTGGACTTTGGAAAACCTATTTTATCCATCTTAAATTGCAGGGTGTTAGAGATAACGTGTGGTCATGTAAGTCTTCCTTTGAGAAGCAACTGTTAAACGCTTGTTTATTTTGAGCCAACACATGACCTTCTTCAGTTCCACCACATCAACTCACCAGTGTCCTCTAAACGCCTTCCTCTAAACATAGAATTAAGAAGATTTTACATTACTGTTAGAATCTTTTTGGACCACAAGAAGGTAAGTTCTGTTTCCACTAGAGGCCCCCATTCAACAGCGCCTCTCATCTCTAGATGAAGCATTCACAGGACTCTCCCTTGTGTGTACCTTCAAAAATACTTAAAAGTCAGTGAAGAGAGAACAGCACACCAGCTCTGCTTTGCTTGATGGGAGCAGAAGCCAGAGATGACTTGTTAAGCCAAATGTGTTCGCGGCAGTGCTGCTGGGATGGATTTATGCAACATTTATGCCTTCCGTGTATAACGTGTGGAGCCAGCTTTCCCGAAGCCTCCATTTTTAAAAACTTAAGTGCTTTGAGCCCTGGCTGGCTGGAAACACAAATGCCTTGTCTGAAAACAAAGGTAGTATGAGGGATGTTGTTATGCAGGAAATGAATTTTTTACACTTGCGCTAAATAAACTTTTGTGTTTGTTTGATATTTCAAAATGATTTCTCATTGTTCTGTCATACTTTATTTCTGTCTTTTCTTATCTCAGTTGATCTGTGATAGATGACAGGAAGGTTCACAGAGACCACAGGCCACCCCCCCCTCTAATCACAACCTTCTGGGCCGTGTTAATGTCGCCACCATAACACCATTAAGGCCCCAGTATGAGTTCAGCTCAACAAAAACATGCTGCAAAGCGCACGCTCTCTTGCATCATAGGCAGCTTGTCTGCTGCAAGGCTCGGTCCCTCGGTACACGAGACAGCTTGTCAGCAACATGGTTTCAATGCGTCCACATTACAGCTGATGGACATTCCTTGTCTGTTTCATCTCCAGTGGTAATCAGCGTAATGCCCGTGTGGTTTACTGTTTAATGTATTTTGCAATATGAAGGCGTTGATGTACAGTCGCGTGGCGTAGCTTGGATCCTTGTCGCTGATGATGAATATGCAGTTGTCCATGCAACATCTTTGCTTTGCCAGAGCCGTCCAGTTATTCTCGGTAGGCTCTAGCCAAACTCCCCTGGACATTATTTCCCAGGAGACAAGATATGCCTCAGTGATGTCTCCTGGCAACTGTGTTCTCTCCCACTCTCTCTCTCTCTCTCTCTCTCTCTCTCTCTCTCTCTCTCTCTCTCTCTCTCTCTCTCTCTCTCACTCTGTCCCTCCTCACATTTGTATTTGTTTCAAGCTCTGTAATAACTAGTGGGTGTTAATGAATAGGCCATCATCGTAAACAGTGATGGACCTGGCATTTGATAATGGCATGCATTTATGGGATTCCTGTCCAAATCCACAAATGCATTTTTATGAGAGGATTGTTATTTTGTAATACACTGCCATTCCTGAGCCAGCCTCGGAGGTGCATATTATATCTGTGGATATCCGGAAATTCCACGTTGAACCAACAGCGGATATTGCCTTCAATTGGCCTATTTCTGAGAATTAGAGTCCCCCCCCCCCCCCAGTCCTCCACGAATAATTATTTGGACACAGATGAGCAGATGAGTTTTCTTTGAGCAGCCATACCTGTTGAGTTTATAATGGACCAGGAACAGAAAAATAATCAAGAAAGAAATGTGACCGTGAAGGGTTACCACTACAGACTTGTTTGGGTCCATAAACCCTAACCCTAAGCCAGGACTATGGTAAAGCCCCAGACAGACATTGGGGGCCTGGGACACACAGACCAACATTTACTCAGGGTCCAGCATAGTTGTCTGTTTGGTATCCCGGAGGCGACATTAAATGAGAGGTTTGCCCTTGTTTGTGTGAAACTGGATTTATCTCCCTTTGCCTTTCATTTCCATTTCCATTACTTTGTGTTTACGATCCGTCAACGTGGGCCGACCAAACCGACACGTCGGCGCGCCTCTTTGAGCCCTGAGCACATGTTCTCCAACAAACAATTTTACCAGGAAATGAAAGTGTTACAATGCAATTACCAGTCCGCCACATTCAAACTGATTGTATGTCAAGGTTTTAATGGCTTCAGAAAATAACCAAATCTAGCCTTTTTTTAGACATCACATATAGTGTGCAAGACCTTCACACACTACATGTCATATTTACATTGTTTTTGTAAGTAGCAGTCTTCACAAGAAAGGCAGCATTTTTAGTCCTACAACATGTATTTGTAGAGAATATTGTATGCGTGTGTGTGTGTGTGTATGGGTGTGGTACTGGGCTGAACTACATGTGTGCACGCAGAGGGTAAAAGTGGACTGATAGAATAAACTCTCCATTGTCATTCTTCTTTCGAATGGTGAAGCCGATGGTTTCCTTTGCGACGGTTGCTATAGCAGCAGCCGCGACCATACAGGCCTGTGCAGGTCTCAGGGATGAAACAGAACGTTCTGAGAAGGAGGCAAAGAAGTGAATCTACCCTGTCCAGGGTGCAAAGAAGTGAATCTACCCTGTCAAGGGTGCAAAGAAGTGAATCTACCCTGTCAAGGGTGCAAAGAAGTGAATCTACCCTGTCCAGGGTGCAAAAAAAACAGCCGTATCTATGGAGGCTTGGTGTTGCAATATCTAAGTACCGATGGCAGTAAGTGAACATGAAGCCATCCGTTAGACTAAACGCTCTAAAGCATTGTTTTACACACCCGACCAACTCTCGCAGGCCCTGCTAAAAGCTTGCCCTTTAGTACCGCACGACTATCAAACACCAATGGTTAGGGAAAGAGAGAGAGAGAGAGCAAGGGAGAGAGAGGATAAAGTTCCCCCTTTTTTCCCTCTTTCCATGACATCATTTTGAAAATGTGAAGCTAAATGCAGCGCACTGAAGCGTTTCCTGCCCCTCCTGTCAGCCAGAGGAACTCCAGGCCCAGGGATACTTCAGCAGGCGTCTAAATGTCACACACCCAACCTGTGCTGACCACTGGCATGGCCCCCGTCCTGCCCAGGGACTGGAGCCTATTACAGGGGGTAACAAAAAGCTGATTTATACATTCGAACCAGACGACAGAAAGGCACTATTTTGTTGGCTTGTTTTTGAGCAACTCTGCAGCAGTCCTCACAGACAAGAACACCTCTTGAGGACAAATTTTACGACTTGTTTTACCTTGCTCTGCAGATTCGCAGAGATGTGTATTTATATCGGAAAATTATGATTTTCCAATCTTTTTTTATTTTACCCCTTGGGTTTATTATGCCATGAATTAAGCATTTTGGAAGTTTCTTACTTCCAGCCAGTCCCTCTATAAAACAAGACATGTTATGGCATGTTATCAGGGTTGAATTATGCACTTTGCAGAATTTCTAATAAAAGCACTGGGTTGTTTTGTGAGGTGTTAGGCACTGGAGAGAAACATACCAGTTTATATTTTAAAATCTCTTTTTTAAATTAAAACACCTTGGCGTTATTAGCCCACGCGTCAGTTTTTTTATGTTCAAAATGTAATCCTGGCTCTGTTGTCTGATCTCTTTGTTGCCTCATCCAGATCAAAGGGCTCAGATGCCTTTTTTAATCACACGTGCCCTGCGCAGTTTGACCCCATAGGAGTAAGAGTGATGTATTATGGGGAGTGATGCTCTATGCAGCTCCTATGGCCTCAGTGACTCACATCCCCGAGGGCTTGCTACTGTTCCATCCTAATAGAATGTAGACAGGATAATTAGCAGCATGTTAGCATTAATGTGCTAATTAAGCATGTGTACCACAGACTCCGGCATTTAGCATTTAGCATTTTGCCATTGCCACAGCGGACCCTCTCTTGTGTGGCTCTATTTGCATACAAACAGGCGGCAAACTGTTTTGATTCAGATGAATGGCTCGGAGGCTCAGCCTTGTGTTTGCTGTGGAAATGCTTGTCATGTTCGAATGTCGAGCAGAGCAGAAAATAATGTCGGCCAATTGCAGACTTCATTAATTTGATTGCGATCTACTGAAGTAAGGCCAAGTTTTTTAGAGTGAGTGTTTTTGTGTGTGTGTGTGGGGTGTGTGTGTGTGTGTGTGTGTGTGTGTGTGTGTGTGTGTGTGTGTGTGTGTGTGTGTGTGTGTGTGTGTTAGTGTTTGTGTGTGTGTGTGAAATGACACGGCATATTCTGCCATTGTCTCACAATGTCGTTTGGCTCCTCAGCTTGTTTTGGAAAATGTGATTGAGGACAGAGGTATTATTTTTTTAATCATCAGATAAGCCCAACTATTTTATTATTCATCAATGGGCTTCAACCCGTTGTGTCGTGCCAAGATCTTCATGTAATCTGAACCTATTATTACTGTTCTCTCACTTCCAATGGCCTGAGAGGTCAGAGCAGTGCCAGTACTGAAGCAATAAAGGACATCGCGGTTCTCTGGAGAACCGCTGGAAAAATTCACGGTAAAACAATCATAATGACTCCCAAATATAGCCTTTAGATTCTGGGCACTTTGGCCAATAGCAACAGAGGAGGGAAGTGAACCCAGGGAGATGGGCTGAGGCTGGACATTCTCCACCGGGACAGACAGCTTTCCAAGGAAAGACAAAGTCCGGATTTTGTTATTGGAAACAGAGACTTCAAACAGAATGAACAGTCTGTCTCTTGATGACCACTGTGATTGGTTAGGGATACGTGTCAGGCTGGGTATCAAGATGGCACCTGACTCTGGTTTGGACTAGGCCCTGATTTGACACTAGGCCTTTCTCTCTAGAGAGGCTGAAGCTCACTGCTGCTTTGTCCCCACCAAGAAAGATTTCTTCCCCTCATCCTGCAGCCCTTATTGCCACTGCATAATAGTGTGGGATTGTCGGTTAACCTTCCCCCCTGGTTTAATCAGTCACTCAATGACTGATTATCTAATGAAAAAATATTACTAGAATCAGATTTTAATTAATAATACATTTAAAAATATTAAGTTTATTGGTCATGTTTGGAATGAGGTGTTGCAGTTGTTAAATTGTTACTTGGTTACAAGCATACAACTATGGCATATGATGTATATTGTCATTTATGAAATTAGATGAAAATTTTAGAAACTGTACATACTTGATTACAGACCACAGCTGAGCAACAGCAGTATTTTTGCCATGCTCTTGTTTCAGTTCCCCAGCTGCTACTTCGAACAGAAGGATGGCATAACCAGAGAGAAAGCCCCAAAGCAATAATGAACAGTTGCTTGAATCTCTAGTGTTTCTTTAGATAATGACTGATTTTAGTTTTTTTTATATTTATATTTTAAATCTGGAGTTAATGTTAGTCGGTGATATCTGCCCGAGGTTTGCCTGATCTGCCGTAGGTAAAACAAAATCCCAGCATCTCAGTTTCTTTGTAATATTTTTCCGGCGGAATTCATAGCTGGCAAGTTCGTGGTTCAGTTCCTTAGAACATAATTGTCATATCCTGAGACAGGAAAGAAGCAAGCAGGATCTTTTTCATAACACTGTGTGCACTCTGTAAATTACCCAGTACAGGTTTGCTTTTGGAATTCTTTGTGTTGATTACCCTGTCACCTGTAAGTAGATCTCTCATACTGTCACAGCGAGACAATGATGAAGGACTCGGGGTAATGTCTGCTTTAAGAATAACACCTCCAAAAGAAGTAGTATTACATATTTCATGAAGGTTTGTGCTGCCTGTCGAGCGTTTCGTAGGCTCTGGTTTTTGACTTAAAAGCTTGCGTAAGTCATTATTTTTGCCACTGCCAATACATATTTTCCACGCTTTGATGTGGGAAACGGCATAGAGGAGTGTTCTTTATAAGCTCCTTTCTGGACACAATGCCGTTGTAACACCAGAAATTCAAAGGGAACTCGCAAACCCTTTCTGCGTAAACACTTGTTTCTTGTCCCTCCCCCCCCCCCCCCCCCTCCCAGATTGGCCATACGAGAGAGGACTCTGTGTTCACAAACAGCACAAACGTCATGTGGTGAAGTTTGATTTTGGTCGGTGCCATATTTGGACACTGTTGTTTCACGTCTTCTCTCTGCCCGCCATTTGTGTGGTTTGCGTTTTTTTGTGTGTGTTTCCATGGGCAACCCTAACCAGGTTTGCAGGAGTAATGAAAGGTGTTTTCTTTTATTCCCCGCATGGTTGTTATTATAAGAAAAAGAAAAATTAGAAGCGTTTGGCTAAAACAGGTTTCGAGTTACCTATTAAGACGTCCGCAAGGAGATTGAAATCCTCCGACTTGCGTCAGACGCACTGCAGGGGAATGCGAGTCGAGGTGGAGTGTTCTGTATCAGCAGTAAGCACCTGATTCCCCCCTTAACGAGAGGGGATTTTTGGAATGCGCCCCTCTGCCAAGACACATTAGGCCGGCTGAGGAGGTTTAGATACAACTGACAAAGTCTTGACATGCATCGGCGGTAATGCGCCCTTTATTGCCGTGTTAAATTATACTTTGTCACAAAGTTGTACTTCTTGCTGAGGTTGTAAATCGTGTTTCGGTTCCCCTAAAGATCATAACCTCATGCAGAGCGTAATTCACGCTGTTGGGTGGAAACATGATTGAAAGTGACATTAACGTGTTTTGCTTAAAACACAGCTCATGCAGAGTCTGCAAATTGCCGGAGAGCACGCGATAATGTGCCCTTACGGTCTGGTTGCCGCCGCATGCACGCACCATGGGCTTGTGATGGCAAACCGCACGATTATCTGGGGGTGGCTCTGCCACGCCTCGCCTCTCTTGGGATGACCAGCAGTCATTTGAGGGAAAAGGAATTCTGGTAGGCGGTCGGGTGGTTCACCTTTGACCCTGCCGTCTGCTCTGTGGTGTTAGCCTGTTTACCGGATGACCGTGCAGCAGGGGTGAGAGCGTGCTTCTTCTCCTTAGCTGAAATCAAACAGCCAAATCTCCTGCTGATTAAAGGACGACCCCCGTGCACATGAGGACTTATAACAAGAAGAGAAAACTGTACTGTGCTCTGTTGTGTGTGTAATGAGGGAGGGAGTGAGTGAGGGCATGAGAGAGTGAGATAGAGGAAGAGAAAGAGAGAGGGAGGGAGATGGGGATTCGGAAGAACGCTGCTCTGCCGAGGCTGGAGCTCCACGAGACTGCTGCTGCTGCTGCTGCTGCTGCTGCTGGTCTCTCTCTCTCCACGAACAGCACCGAGTTCTCTTCAGCAGGAGAGCGCTCTGTCAGAGCGTGTGTGTGTGTGTGTGTGTTTATGTGTGTGGGGACACATACGCATGCTCCAGCGCTTGTTTGCGTGAGTGAGAGTGATTGTGTGTGTGTGTGTGTGTGTGTGTGTGTGAGTGTCTCAGGAGCCCCTCCGCTCCCTTCTCTCTTCGTCTCCTCCCCTCACTTTCCCTGTGGAGCAGCTCCCCTCTATCTGGCTTTTTCTCTCTCTCTCTCTCTCTCTTTCTCACTTTCTCTTCCCTCTTTCTCTCCCTCTCTCTCTTCAGCTCACCCCTAACCCTCTCCTTCTCTCCCCCTCTCTCTCGCTCACTCTCAATCTCTCACTTTCCCTGTGGAGCAGCGCTACTCTGATGTGGCCTCTATGGCCTTTTCCACTGGCCTGTGAGTGAGGAGAAAGCGCACGAGAGAGAGAGAGACAGAGAGAGAGAGAAAGAGAGAAAGAGAGTAACAGTGAGAAGGGTAGAGGGAGAGAGGGAGTGAGAGGGGGAGACAGAGGGAAAGAGAGGGAGAGAGGCAGAACTAAAGTCAGCACACATTGCAATGTAAGGAGCAGCTGAGAGAGCCCTGTGCCCAAGCAGCTCTGTCTGCGGCCCCCTTGCCCTTTAAATGGACGAATTTGTGACAATCAAGAGGAAGCTTCTCCACAGACCCATCTTCAGGTAAGAGCCCAACCCGGAGCCAGAATGGAGGCCGCCTCTCTTCAGTGTGTTTCGCTTTGCTTTGCCTTGCCTTGCCTTGCTTACCTTCAGCTCACCTGAGAGGAAAGCGAGGTTGGAGGGACGCCTGCAGCGCTGTACACAACAAGAGCCAACATGGATACCTTGAGTGTGTCCTTTGGCTGTACACGTGCGTGTGTCTGGAGGCATCACTCCTGATGCCATCTGACACCTGTGTGTTCCTGACTGTTTACACAACCTGGGCTCAAGTCGTGTGTTTTCTTTTTGGCATGATTTTAGACAGCTGGATGGCTTGTGACGTTCAATGTGAATTCCCTAGACTGCATTCTTTCTCCCTCTCTTGGTCTCTCTCTCTCTCCCTGTCTCTCTCATTCACTTTCCGTCTCTGTCTCTCTCTCTCTGTCTCCTCTCTCTCTCTCCTATCACTTTCTCCCCTGCTATCAGATGCTGTGAATTTTAGTGGCATGAGAGCTGGGCGGAGTAGAGCCTGTTAGATGAAACACTCGCCGTCTGTTGTGGTTGCAGTGTCATTACGGGCAGAACATTGTGCTATGGTTCATTGCCCCGGCCTATTATTTCGGGCAGGTTTGTTAAAAAGCGGCAACTGGTGCAGGGAAACAGCTGTGCAACAGGTACTTTGGAGTAGTCTCCGCTGAGCTGGCCTCATAAACCCCCTCTGTAAAGAGTGTATGCATGTGTGTGTGTGTGTGTGTGTGTGTGGGGGGTAGTTCTTGGAGTTCACACTTGATGTCTGCCGTAAATATGATGTCTTCCATCATGTACAGTGTGGCCCCTAATGTTAGGGCTTCGCACATCAGCAACCGTTCAGTGAGAATAGGTGGGGATGTCTATATTTGCTAAGGTCATTGACAGAAAGCATGGCGCATCAAAAATAAATGGGTTGAGTAATTGTTATACAAAAGAGCCAATCACAATTTTCCAGTTGTGAATAGAATGGTTTACATCAGAGAGTTTTTATGTGGAAGGTCTGACCATAATACAATCATTTAGAAAGTTCATGGAAAAGGGTGTTACCTTGAAGGAACTTATCTATACATGGAACTCACACATCTGAGTGTGAACACACCCCACCATTGTGCTGACCCACACATGTTTGTGCTAAGAAGATGCTCATGAAATTAGCTAAATAATTTAGCTAAATTATGAATTTAGCTTTAGGTCATGCGGGCGGACTTTGCGTGTTGCCATCAATGCAATGAGGGCCCAGAGAGTTTGGCAGATGCATGATTGAGCGCCTTTTGGAGCAGGGGGACATACTTGTCCCCTTCAGGCTCTGGGTGGTATTCTTTGTGTTAGTTGTTTTGTTGACTCAAGCGCTGTCCTCTGTTCCCATCTTGTTTCGAAAAAAAGGACAGTTCTCCTTGATCTGCCTTGGAGGGGTCCACGGGGTGTCCTGTCCCAAAGATACCCTGCAAAGCTCCCTTACACACACCCCTTTACCCTCACCTCTCAACTGCCCCCGCACCCCACCCAACCCCCCAGACTGGCT
Organism: Sprattus sprattus; assembly: GCF_963457725.1. Taxonomy (NCBI): domain Eukaryota; kingdom Metazoa; phylum Chordata; class Actinopteri; order Clupeiformes; family Clupeidae; genus Sprattus; species Sprattus sprattus. The sequence continues at coordinate 18,335,652 of NC_137924.1, forward strand.
TTGATATTTGCCTGCTGGGAGGACTTCATGGGAAGAGCGGATTTCTGGCAGGAGCTGCATGGGGCTCTGGACTCTGAGAAGGAAATGAGGCGCTGGCTATCTTTTGTTTATAGCCAGTGACATCTCAGGCTGCACTTAAAATCCCATCGGATAGAGGGAGATGACAGCTGCAGTGGATCACGCATAGCAGTCTGATAAATAACCCTTGACGTTTACTGTGGGACACAAGGGACGCAAATTCATGAGCAGACAAGGACTTTTTTCTCCCTCACCTCCCCCCCCCCCACCCGCCCGCCCCAAAACAAACTCCCAGAGGTGACCAAGTGGATCTGTACTGGGATGGGGAAGAGGTTGAAAAGTTCCTTTGTGTTCCTAGGGACCACAGCTAATTCACCAAGGTAGAACAAATATAGTAGATCAGATTGCAGCTTCGCGGGGAATCTCAGCAGTGGCCTGGGAAAACAATAGTCCACACGCATTCTTCCGGCCTGAGATCTTGTTCGTTTGAGTTTATTATGAAAGTATAAAACTATAAACTTTAAAGACACAAAATTAGATTAAATCCTTACAGTCTATTAGTCATCTCTTTATTTAGATTGTGGGAAGGAGGAACAGAAAAAGGGAAGGATTGAGGGGTACTGATGTAAAAACGTGTGTTCCTCAAGTGCTCTCCCCTGTAGGGGTGAATGGAGATGCCGTGTTCCAAATGCGTATTATCCTGCTTTACTTCTTGAATGTGAACACATAAGACAGGTCTGCCTGTGGCTAACAGAAAGCAGCTGGTGATCCACCACACTGGCATACTCTGGCCTATTAGGCTTCTGTAGGAAGCACCACTTTTTTATTGAACATTTTTCTGAAGTTGGTTGGAGAAAGACTTGCAATATAGTGTTTTTACTCTTGCAAATGTGAAGTAAGCTGATGCAATAGACAGTGGCATGTGTAATCGATAATTCAGCTCATTGTGGTTTCTTAGGTATTTTGTACGGATCTCCTTAAAAAATTTAACTTTATAAGTATGCTTATTATTGCCTGAGAAATTATAGACACCTGTTGAATGTTTTTTTTCTTTTTAGCGAATGAGATATTGAAGCAGGTTTTCAAGCAGGCGGCTGCATCAACTCTGATGTTTTCCCACAGCGTTTCCCTTCTCTGGCCATACCAAGCTAATTTGGGTATTTTCAGAAGACAATGTCCCAGAACAATTTCACATCATTAATTTAAAGATGTTTTTCTAAAGAAAACAAAAACTTTGCACAGAGCTCAAATTCACTTACTCTTAAATAATTTCCACTCTTCCTTTTTCTGAAGTTATCCTCTGGTTTGCATTTATGATCTTTAAAAAACCTGACTCGATAAATAGCATCTTACAAAGAGCATAACCCAGAAGATGGATTCGTTTAGATAGACATTGTATGTTATCAGTATTGAGTGGCACTTGTGGCCTGGTCGACTTCAGTTCGCCCCCATCGCTCCGCACACCATCCATCATACCAGCGCTGCGTGCCAGCTGTAATCCCAGTGCGCTCTCTTCTCTACCCTGAAAAACTACACTATGACCACCACAATTAAGGGATCCGTCTGCTGTTTGCTGCCACAGTGTAAGTCAAAACAGCTGTCATGGAAAGAAAAACAAAAAAACGTCCGGTCCCCACAGCAAAGCAAGCCTCCCCCAGCAAAGACCGCTCATGCGGCTAAATTACTCGCTACAGCAGTGAAAAGTGAGATTATGACCAGAGACCACGCAGAGAATATCATGTGTTGCGCATATGACACTGTCAATCTGCAAAGCGTTGGCCTCATGAAGTGTTTGCGGTCAGTGTTTGTCAAACAAAGACAAATGAAATGCACGCAATGTTTTGGGGTGAGATGTCAGAGTGTGTTTGCTGAGAAATGAGAAGCTAAGCTTGTCGTCCTCGCTCTTAAGTACGTCCGCTCTTGACCTTCGGGGGATAAAAGTGTAAAAGGAGACATGCTAGTGCTCCAGAGTACTTTATGGAACTCAGTCAAGAATGTTTATGTTGTTGTTGCGTGGACATACAAATCTCTCTTGCTCTTTTGGTCGAGGTTGACGTGGAAGTCACTGTAGGTTTAGATCCCAGGGAGTAGCAGGACTTTGGGTTGGTCTAAGTGTTCAGGGTTCGGGGGGGGGGCTTTGAGTCCTTTTGAGGTTTGTGTGGAAAACATGACTTGTGCTCAGGGTGATGGAGGTCCCCTGCACTGCAACCAAGTTAAAAGCCCTCAGCCCCTGGAGTTCTCCTTTCTGTCTGCTTGTGTCTCCAGCTCCCTCCCCTCTCCCTCCCCTCTCCCTCACCCGTGTTGTAAGGCTTAAACTTTTGTCTGGACAAAAACAAACCTGAAGTGTGAATACACACAATGAATTGCATTCATTTGTAGCATGCCAATATTTTTGTAAATGGATTTGATGATCAAAATATTACTTTTTTACTAAGTTAAAGTGCAAACCACTCATAACAAAGGAGTAATTGCATCTGTACCATGTAGTGATATATTAAACTTAAACACATTCATCTACAACTAGGGCTGTCAAGCGATTTAAGAAAAAAATGCAAATTAATTACATGCTTTGTGATTAATGAATCTAAATTAATCGCATATCAATTTACTGTGAGAAACATTACAAAATGTGTCGTTGCCAATGATGTGGAGTGACAAGCCTTGGCAGTGTGATGTTCACCACACATTAATGGCAAACAACAGATACTTCAATGAACTTTATTTAACGAAAGACACATTTTCTTTATTCCTGAATAACTCAGGATTCCTCAGTTTTCCAGAAAAACTAGCAAGCTAACTTATTTAGGTAAAGTCAGACTACACCAACTCTGATCAAATCTAGCTAGCTTGCTAACTTATGCCATCAAAACACCTGTGCATTATCACCTTCCTTTGCCTCGGTCAAATGTTATGTTTTTTTTTTAAAATGTAGTTAAATAGTTTGTTCAACAGTTATGGTTCAGAATATTTTACCAATTACTTTCCAGTATTTCCAGTTTTTTTTTGTGTGAGCTTTCCTGAAGTTCAGGAATTTTCCATCTCAAACTCAAAAATTCCAAGATGAGGCTGTAGACCTCACATTCACCTACCAATACAACCAAAAGCATTTAAGTTTATTCCATATCAAAAGCGTGCAGTGGGAGAAATATTAACTATTACTGCAACGCAGACTGACCACAATTTTTCTGAATCCATCCAATATGGCCGCCGCTGAGCAATTTCACTGTTGTACCTATGCACAGTGATATATGGTGACAAGGGGCATAACATTTTTTGACACGTTACTTTTCTTTAATCAAAATTAAAACATAATTTTGACAACCCTATCTAAAACATCAACTGCGGAGATATTTTATTGCATTGTACTGCGCTAGTAAACACACTCTAAACTCCAAACAGTGCAAACCCTCCCTATCTCTGCATATATGAATTACGTAAGGAGGTGTGAATGGCATCTCTCAGTGTAAGATTTCTCAGACACCTATATTTCACAGCTCGAGCAGCGTGACTGTGCAGTTAAAACAGCCCGCTTATGCACTTTTCACAGGCTACATACAGTTATAAATACATAGGAACATGAGCCTGTCCAACTGATAACAGTTTGATGAATTTTAAAGGTCAACATTTGTTTACTGATAAAAAAAAATACAGTGTTTTCCATAATTAATCACATGAGAAATTCTGCATAGGTAATTAGTGTTCCGATATCAAAGTTTGTACATTTAACAACATGAGCTCCCACACATGCATATTTTGCAAAAGTTAGAGAACAGCTTCACATAGCTGCTCGACTTCCTGCAGAAACAGACAAGCAAAGTAAGTATTGGTGCTGAGTAGGGATGCCAGGGTTTGAATGTAGGGGGGACGGTTCATTGTGAAAGAAAAAAACACAGTTCTTATCTTAATTATTTTCCATTAGCACTAGTAACATTATGAATTAGGAATGCAAGAGTAGATTGCATAGAATAAGATGCATGTAACCTTAGAGAACTCAAATAAGCCGACAGCATATTCACACTCAGACTGATGTTTGTTTCTTTAACGGTTTTAAAATACTGACTTTAAAGTTGTAACAAGTAATTCACCGTTACGACTTTTAACCGAGATTAACCAGGTAACAGTTCATCTCCACATCCCTAGTGCTAAGATCACGTCCAGTTCGACACAGCTCCCATCCCTGCAACTCTTCTTTCACCTCTCTTTGAGTCAGGCAATCATGGAACTCGGGACGTCGTCACAGGGGTTAAACAGTAACCAGATCAAACACACACTACACTCTCGTGGTCGAGGGCGCAACGTCCCTGACCTTTTACAGCCCACAGCTGCACACACACTATTAGGTGTACAACAAGGTGGTTTACTTCTCGGCTTTGGCTTTGGCTCTGGCTCCCGCACCCCCCAGACCTCCCAGGGAACAGGAGGAGCGGGAGGAGCGGCGCTGCAGACGCCGCGGGCCACGCAGGGTTTCATTTCCACAGCTGATCCCCCTCTCATGCGAAGCCCCCATTCAGGCAGCCAGACCAGGCTTTTAAAGGAGCCCGGCTCAAGGCAGTCTGAGAGCGGTGGACCTCTGCCGCCAACTGCAGTGCACTGCCTGGCTGTTTTTAATGTTTGATTGCCCCGTTACAACCCCCAATCCCACCCCACCCCATACCTCCTCTCATCTCACCCCCCTACGCATGCTAAGAAGCGCCGGAGCGCTGATATGTTTTATTTATCCAAGAGACCCAGGGCGCTGCCTGGATGTTTTAATGTTTGATTGCCCTGTTTTCTTCCACCAACCCCCTCCCCACCCCTAGTGAGAAGTGCCGGGCCGATGGTTTCATTTATCCCAGAGACCCGGGAGAGTGATGTAATCACAGTCTCCTGAGCCGCCGTGCTGCTTTGTCATTTTTATTGGACCATAATGATGTTTTCAGCACTCTTCCCTCCTGCTGTCGCCCCACCGCCAAACACAGACATCAGCCTGGAGAGAGCAAGGAGAGGCTGCTGGGGTGTTGGACTGGGGTGAGAAAGAGCTGTGTTAGTGATGGAAGAGGGGGGGGCAGTGGGGAGATGTCCAGCAGAGATAGCGCTCTAACGAAGGATTCCACCTCTTCTCGGTTTTGGGCCAAAACAGGATTAAACAGAGGTGCGGAGCGCTGCTCTGCGGGGGCTGTGTTTGGGAGCCATCGGCTGAAGGGCCTTAAGTAGGGGTCCGAGAGCCCAGTTTACAACTTAAAATAAACTGGCGTGTCGCACAAACGATATGATCTCAAGTGGAGAAATGCTCACTCCCTCGCTCCCTCTCTCTGTCTTTTGCTAACAACCATCCGCCTGCATGTGCCTGGGACGTCTGTCTCAGACCCTAGGTTGTGTATTGGGTTTGTCAGCTCCCACACACACACACACACACACACACACACACACACACACACACACACACACACACACACACACACACACACAAACACACACACACACACACACACACACACACTCTGCACTCTGACTGACTTTGCTGGCCTGACCCCGGCAGACGCTAGCATAAGCGCTAACATACAAGCCCAGTCTCAGGAAGTGTGTTTATAGGGCAGCGAATGTTAGATTTTAAGTGCCTGAGTGTCCGTGCTGGAACGCCACCAGCGGACGGCTGGAAACGCTCACATGTCACACTGAGAGCTTTCAGGGGTCCTTTTTTTTTTACTGAAAAAAAGCAAAAAAGAACAGCATTACAGTTAGCACTGGAGTTGCTCCTTTGGGGAGTTTGGTGAGTGTTCCTAGGTCACGCAAAAACAAAGCAATGAAAGCGCCCAGATGGCAAGTTTAGATTGGGTACGCTGTATCAAATCACATTTTATGTTAGCAGTAAAAAAGGAACAAGTTTCAGTGGTTTTTAAAGCACCGTTTTTATTTTCCTAGTGTCCTCATCTCGCATGGGGGATATCAGTGGCATCAAGAACACGCTGGTTTGTTTGCAAAGACAAATGGTGCGGGGAGACCAGTCGTAGAGTGTTGTCTGCCAATAGCCATTTTTCAGACTTTAAAAGGGAACTGGCATCCTCGGCTGGATTAATCACGCGCTCCCCCTCGCTGCCTCGCTGTCTTATGGAATTTGTTACCGGGTCACAGAGCTGTCCTCTGGGTGCCATCGTGGAGGGGTGAGGAATTCGGTTTCCATCTGAGAGGCTGGCACCGGCCGTGCCCCTGGGGCCCGAGGCCAAAGCCCAATGACGGCAGCAGGCCCTCCTCCCTGCCCCCCCAGGGAGGAAGTTTACACAGAAAATGGCACCATGGGAAAAATTCTTTCTGTTGTACCAGTGGTATCTGTGTGAGATTGTGACCTAAGTGCTGTTGTTTTGATGGCGCTGGGGTGTACTTGGGGGTGTAACGCTGTGTGTTTCTCTGGTCGCATTATGTCAATCAGTCATTTTTTTTAATTATTTTAAATTTAAAGCCATAAAAAAAGCTCATCCGTGCCACATTGCTGGTAGAGCACTGGGTGAACTTGAAAGGAATACATTGTCAGCCCTTCAATAACCTTTCAGTCATTCCTCCCCATTGAGGTTTACTCTCTACAGGGGAGCAGAGACAGAGACAGAGAGCGTGTATGTGTGTGTGTGTGTGTGTGTGTGTGTGTGTGTGTGTGTGTGTGTGTGTGTGTGTGTGTGAGAGAGAGAGAGAGAGAGAAAGACAATGAAAGAGAAGCAGAGAAGCAAAGAGGGGTAGAAAGACAGACAGATATGGGAAAAGAGAGCGAGACAGTGAGAAAGAAAATGACTAGCGCCAACAGAAAGACAAAGAGATCCGAAGTCAAAGAGAAGTCACGCTGCCCATTTTAATCCCCTGCTAGAGAGGGAGCGTCGCTGTGCCTTTAGGCGATACCTCACACAGAGCAGATGTGCTGTAGCTGATGGAGCAAGCCTCTGGAGCCCTTCCTCCTCTCTCTCTCCCCCTCTCTCTCTCACCGCCAGGCTCACCCCACATGTGTTGGGCCGGAGGCAGGCAGGCAGGGGAAGGAAGCGGAGCTCGTCCCTGAGGAACCGACAGCGGCAGTGGACAGCGGCATGGACCCTTCTGGGCCATAAGGAGAGCTTTAGGAGGAGCTAAAACCAGAGCGCTATCCTGTCCACGCCCTAGCGTTTATTATTGCTTCTGGGAGGGCCCGGTCCAAAATGAGACAGTCAGTGCTGGAATTATGGTTCTACACTTGGCTCATTTAGAAAACCCAGGCCTTTTTTGTCTTTTTTTTTTTTTTTGTCCAATTTATTTTTATTCCAAACCCTTGTCACGTTTATAACTCAAGGACTTCCCCATATGTGCTTTGTGTGTATGTGTGTGTTTGTTCGTGTGTATGTGTTCGTGTGTGTCTGTATTAAGCATAGTTACCACTCTCCGCTCTTCCGTGTTAACCGCCATCACACAGTAAGAGAGTTGCACAACAGGCCCCGCCCGTCTATCACCCCAGCTTGAGCAGAGTGTTTTTGTTTTAGGGGTTCTAAGTAGGTTTAAATGAGGCTCCCCTGGTGATGTGAGATGGGAAAGAGTATGTGAGAAAGAGTGTGTGTGTGTGTGTGTGTGTGTTTGAACTGGAACACGTCATGAGAGAGTGTTCCAGATGTCAGGCTCCAAATGTTAAACACAAGCGCCTCAGCCTTTGGGTGAACTCTGATAGGACCCGTACAAAACGATCCCCAGCACAGCAATGAGAGAGAGAGAGAGAGAGATACGCTCTCTCAAGGACACTGACAGGATCCCAGTGCAATGGTGCTCGTAGAGTTTACAGGTTCTGTCAGAATGTACCATATGTATGCTTTAGGAAAGAGAAAGAAGAGGAGGAGAGAGATCGAGTAAGAGAGAGACAGACATGCAAACAGGAAGATAGACATTCCCAGTGCAGCGTGTCGCCTGCAGAGTTTACAGGGACACTGTTAATATGTGCCAGATATTTGGAGAAAAGAAAAGAATAAAAAGATATAAGTACAGAGAGAAAGAGAGAGAGAGGCATACAGGCAGAAAGACAGATAGACAGACAGACAAAGAGGAGGGCAGACAGACAAATAGAGAGTTTTCCACTGTCTACTTCAACCCCACACTACTGTAGTTTTCCCTTCAAAAGACCTCTTTTCCCCCCAGCTGAAAAAGGCAGTGGCCCTAATGCCTGTAATTATCACATTATTGCAAATGGTCTCTGACAGGATGCCATATGAAATCATTTGCTCTGTGCTATCATGCTGGAGAGTCATCCCCTCCGCGCTTCACAGAGCCTCTGTCATAATGACACACACTGTGACATTCTGGCAGGTATGCCTGCTCTATGTGGGGAGGGACGGAAAAAAAGGAGAGCATGCTATAAAGCAAGGGGGAGGGAGAGAGGGGGATAGAGAGTGTGGTGGGGGGCGAGAGAGAGAGAGAGAGCAGAATAGCGGGAGTGGGGAAAAGGGAGAAGGGTTCAGGGAGAGGAACAGAGAAATGTAGAGAGGAGAGCTGTAAATGAGACTGAGGGGGAAAGAAAGGAGACAGAGAGAGAGAGAAAGAGAGAGGGGTGGGGGATGCGAAATCTCATACAAATGCCATGTCATACAAATGCCTCTCCACCCAGCACACTCATCATACTCTCCACTCCTTCACCAAGTCTTCCTGCCAATCCTTTACTCTCCAGTATGTCACCAGCGCATGTGGAAAACTAAAAGTCAAATAACAACAGCAGCCTTCAACCCCCTGTGTCCCACCCAGAGCCTTATCAATCCCATGACCTTTTCTTCTGTCACTCTCCGCGGCCCAAATGGCCTCCATCTCTCTCCCGGTGCCCTACACACACACACACAGCGTCCATCACACACCATTAAAATAGGCTCTGATAGGTGGATGTGGGTCAACAGTGACACAGTGGTTTCACGTCCCATGACTCACGGCTCACTCATGTGTCGCTCCTTTGTCTCACGAGTGGTTTGGTGGCGACGGCGAGCACACCACTGATGTGTCACATCGGTGTGTGAAAACACTGTGCCTTGAAAAAAAATGTTGGTAGGTACACTTGCATCGTCTGTGGGAGGATTAACTGGACAGATGGCATGTTGAGTCCTCAGGGGGAGGTTGGTGGGGGGTGGTGTGTGTGTGTGTGTGTGTGTGTGTGTGTGTGTGTGTGTGTTTGGGTGGGCGGGGGCAAGCACATAATGAACCAAGGTGCACGACTTGCACATCATCGAAAATCTGGCCACGCATACAAATATTAGCTTTTACTGACGTTGGATACACACACACTGACCCCTTCCAGATGACCCCGTATGTTGGTATTACTCACTCCAAGGTCAGCCTCAAATAAGTATGCACAGGCAATGGTGATTCTTGAGTCATAACACCAATTTTTCAAACTCAACCTCTGCAATAATACTGCCCTTGTATGCCTTGCACAGCGCTAGCGATAGGCCTGGTGCTTTGAGATGTCTTTGAATGTCACTCAAAGGAATCAGTTTTGTTATGTTTTTTTCCCCCCTTTCCATTTTTTCCAGTCTTGTTGATTCAACCAAACAGGAATGTCGAATCGGTATCACCACATCACAGCCTCGCTTGCGCTTGCAGTCATTTGTACTCGTGCCTTTGTAGTGTTCTTCAAGCGTCGCGTGAAGCGGCTCTCGTTCTCGTTCCCTCCGTTTGTTTTCCTCTTGGCTCTCCGCTAAGCTCCCCTCTGGCACCGTGCCTCTGACAGTTTGTGTTTGGGCGTTGGTGCTATCAGTGAGCCACACGTCTACTGCACAGCCATGCCACTGAGGGTACAAGTGACACCTTGTTGCTATGTAACTGACAGAACACGACATTACATGGTTACGCCTGTGTGTGGTTTTTTTCCTTGTACGTTCCTCTTGTTTTTTTTCCCCTTCTTTTTTTTTTTTTCTTACTTGGGTAGGTTTTTAATTTTGTGGAACACTGGAGACCCCAGGAGTGGAGGGGTGTGGGTGGATGATGTCTGGTGAAAAGCCTATCCCAAACCACCCCCCATCACCACCCCCACCTCTACCTCTCCAAGCTGATTCAAACGAGGCCCCAGTACCAGTGTAAATATTTAAAGATACATTAAAATAATATTTATTTAATAGATCTATACAGTACATTTCATTTTTCCACAGTCACTTTGTAAAACCAGGGAAAGAGTCAACTCACTCATACAGAACAAACATTAGGCTAAAACAAACCCAGAAATCTAAGGGAACACAAGGGTCTAACAGAGAGAAGACACAAGCAGTGACGACATGGCAGACAGCAACCAGACCAGGTCATGCCCAGAGTAGCACAGCCTTAAGAGACAAGCTTTAAAGGCTGATATGGAGGAAAGTTCAGGTAACAGTTTCTCCCCTCCTCTCTCCTGCAGACAGGTGAGTATATAGCGAGAGGCATGTAGAGGATCCTTTAGACAGTGATTGAGAGAAAGACTTCCATAGCTTCTCAGATGCTTCTGAGGCGCACATCAAAGGATGAGGAGAATGCCACAGCTCCTTCTCCCATCTCTCCTCCAGACTGGGCGTGGGTGAAGCAGGGCCTCCGTGGCGTAGGCCTGTGATTGGCTGAGTGCTCGGGGCTGTAGCGGGCAGATGCTTCTAGGGCACTGCCAGAGGAGTGTTTCTGACAGCTCCGCCCACTTAAGACACCTTGTCCGCTTTCCTTTCCGCTGCGTTCATGAATAAGAAACAGAGGTTAGTCCTTGAGAGGGCTAATGGAAAAGCTGTCCTTGTGGAAGTCTAATCGGCGTGCCAAGGACACAAGCCTGGCTGCAAAGACGGACTTGGAGCTTGTTTGTGTGTATGTGTGTGTGTGTGTGTGTGTGTGTGTGTGTGTGTGTGTGTGTGTGTGTGTGTGTGTGGGGGGGGGGGGTTGCTGTGTGTGAGTGTTCTCTTAGAACAAACTCAAGGAACAAACAAGGAGAAAGCTGTAAAATGAGTTTGTGATTAATGTTTCATGGTCGTAGCCTACCCAATTAGATTAGGGTCTATCATACTTTTCCAAATGTGGACCTTTTTCTTATCTGCATACACACACGCATGTACACAGACACATGTCACACACACACAAACAAGACGTGATATTTCTGGAAGGGAAATTGGGTAGGTAAAACATTCTATTTCCCCCCCCCCATATACACACAATCACACAACTCCTCTAATGTTCTGATGTTTACAATCGACCATTAACTTAGTATGTGGAGTTTGGTCATGCAACTCCAAATAGACATTTGATTGGGTTAAGAAGGATTCATTACAAGCATATCTTGACATTATTTATTTAACCCATATAGCCAACCCCTACTGTTCTCTCCTATGGTTGGTATCATACAGGGTGGCGGTGACTGTATATGTCTGGTATTTTATTACACTCAAAAGAAATAAGGAGCGGTCTCTAAAACATCCCTACTGGGTGATCAAAATCAGAAGTTTACATGTGCTCATTTCCTTTACGCTAAATTTTTTTTTTATCTTTGACATTTTTCAACATTTGGAGGGGGCCAATGAGCAATTGATGAATTATATTAGCCCTGACATTTCAGTTTGGCACTATATTATGAAGTCTGTTTAGTTTATAGAAGGTAGTACTTGATGTGTTGTATCCAAGGAAACCAACCAACATGTAAAAAGTAGCCTAATATAGCACGTGTTAGTTTACCAGATGGGAGGTATCCAGAGGCTCAATTAACTCTCTCTCTTTCTTTCTCTCGATCTCTCTTTCTCTCTCCCTATCCACAGATTGAGGTGCTTGGTGAAGCAGCTGGATAAGGGCGAGGTGAATGTGGTGGACTTGAGGAAAAACATTGAGTATGCAGCCTCGGTCCTGGAAGCAGTGTACATTGATGAGACACGGTGAGTTGCCATCAACTGCACAGCAAGGAGCGACTCAAGCCCTGTATTGTACTGCAGGTTTCAGAGGATCGCACACGACTGACGGTAGAATGAAAGAATAATGATGTGGGTTTTTTGTCTTTGAGGATCAGAGCCCCTGCTGTCTGTGAGTTTGTGTGCTTTTTTGTTCTTGCTGTGACGCGTCTCTCCCCTGGTGTGTTGGCTGTGATACTGCAGACACAGGGAGATGGGGAAACATTGTTTTACAGGATGAATGATAACCTCTATGGAGTGCTCATCGTGTCTGCTCCATGGTCTCATGAAATGGTGTGTGAATGTGTGTGTGTGTGTGTTTGTGTGTATGTGTGTGTGTGTGTGTGTGTGTGTGTGTGTGTGTGTGTGTGTGTGTGTGTTGCTGGCTTCTTGCACCTCACTCAGTCCACACAAACACACACACAACACACTCACACACAACACACTCACACACATGCTCCCAGACTCCCAGTAATCCCAGAGCTGAGGCTGTTGTGAGTGATCCAGAGTGTGTCAGATGTGCACCACGGCGATAAGCACACAGACAGCCTGTTTCATATCCCTCTAATCAGTGCCATGTTGTCTCTCTCTCTCTGTCTCTCTCCATCTCTTCCTCTCTCTCTCTCTCTCCTGCACTCTCTCCCTCCCTTCCGTACTCCCTTTCAACATCTCTCTCTCTTGCTCTGTCCCCCTCTCTCTTGCTCTCCCTTTTTGTCTGTCTCTCTTTCTCCCTCCCTCTTGCTCTCCCTCTCTGTCTGTCTCTCTTTCCCTCTCCCTCTCTCCCTCTTTCTCTCTGTGCCACTGGGCACATCCACTTAAGTCTGCAAGGGCCTTCCTATTGCCCTCACTTCTCTTCAGAAGCTCCGGTTTAATTAGCACGGGCGCACACCACGCTCTAAAGGCTTGCTTCCTCTCCACGCAGCGCGTCAGTCATGCTCATCAAGCAGGTGGCACCATCCCAGTAGATTCAGCTCGGGAAGAAGACGGCGAGAGTTGCAGATTTGCCACCGTATGTTCTGGGCTCTTCCAGGAGTAATCCCCCTGCCCCCTAGGCAGATTCAAGCATTGATTTTCATGGTTGCCTGCCAGATTTGAGACATTTCTACATGTCAGAGAATGTAGCAGATTATCTGTTGTAGTAAAAGTTCCCCAGTTGCTGCCTTACACACACACAAATATGTACACACACACACACACACACACACGGACAAGCATCTTAGAGCTTAGCTTAATAACAGCGATTCTTTTTGCCTTTCCTTTTTCAGGAACATTTTTTCTCCTGTACTCTGATACATCATCCACTGTTTTTATTTTATTTTTCCTTTTGTCCTTTGCATTAACGACTTTCTCTGGAATTCCTGCTTCCCATCTAATTGCGTCAGGCCAGGCTGAGTCACGGCTCTGAGAAACTAAAACAAAAGTGACGGGTCGCGGCGGCGGATGAGGGTGGAAAAGCTCTCAGCGGTGTGAGCCATCCACCCTTCATGATTACATTTACATTCAGGCAGAGCGGGAGGCGCCCGCGCTCCACCGTGCCTGCAGGGGTCCGCTGCTGTCACGGCCCAGCAAACTCCTCTGCACACCACACTGCTCTCCACTGTCATCCTCTTGCTCTTTCTTTTTCTCTCACTTTGTTTCTCTCTCTAGCTCTCTCTCGCTCTTACTTTCTCTTGCTCTGTTTGTCACTCTCTTTCCATCTTTTTCTCTCCCTGTGGTCTCTCCCATTCCTTTGTCAATTCTCTTGCTCTCTCTCCTCTTCATCTCTCTCTCTCTCTCTCTCTCTCTCTCTCTCTCTCTCTCTCTCGCTCTCTCTGTCTCTGAAAGAAACTCTGGCACTGTAAAACATAGATAGACATATCTCTCCCCGCTGTCTTTCAACTTTGTTTTGTGTTCTGAAGATAGATTTATTTTGTGCAGCTTGGTCTACTACAGCAACTTGCTGTTACATTCTGTTTTCCATGCAGTTCCACAGAAATGCTTATTTGTACAGTTCAGCACTGTATTCAATGAATGGAGACTCACAGACACCTCACAGAATAGCTTAACAGGCAAAGACGATTTCTGTATGTGTGGTCCCCCTGCGGCTGAATATAATTAGGCTCTAGGTATCATCAGTTTGAGCAGGATTGTGTGAGGCATCCACAGACACTGGGGCAAAAAAGGTCTACTATGTCTGAGAAATTAAAATGTGGTCTGAGCCCTGCTTGCTAAGCTCCGCTCCTAAAGTGAGGAGATTTTTGGAGGAGGACAGGTTTGACTCTGTGCCTCTTCTCCCACACAGGCGGCTTCTGGACACTGAGGATGAGCTCAGTGACATCCAGGCGGATTCGGTGCCCTTGGAGGTGCGTGATTGGCTGGCATCCACCTTCACCAGGAAGATGGGTGTGGTGCGGAGGCGCCCTGAAGAGAAGCCGCGGTTCCGCAGCATCGTCCACGCCGTGCAGGCTGGAATCTTCGTGGAGAGGTAGTGTCAGCATGACGACATCACACCAAAATTGTCAAAAGTGTCCACTTCACCTTGTTCATCGTGAGAGAATGCTCCAAGCTCAGAGTTCAAAGCCAATGTCACCATTGTCATCAGCTGCAAGAACACTTCGCCCTAATCAAGGCTAGATCGCAGGCAGTGGTGGTCCAAGCGGAATCGCTCTCCTCCTTTTCCCGATGCTAAGAAAAGATAAAGGCCTCATTACGCAGGGCCGTGATGTCTTCTCGGAATCCGACATTTATTGTTTGAAATAATAATTTGGCTTCTTGTTCTTCGCGGTCCTCGTCGCATGCATTCTCACATCTGAGTAATACTTCACAGTAATAAGCCCTCCCCCCTTCTCGCATGAGCTTAGGCCAGTATCCCTCATTTCCATGGCAACTGTTGCCGAATGTCACTGACACCTGTTGCATACCAGCCTCCAGGATGTCAGTGTGTTGCTCATCGCAAATGGTATGATAACACTGCTTTATATCATGATCAAGAACTATTTGTCAGTATGTGTTGAGCATTCATCATAGACAGTTACTGAAAGCTTTGGCAATGAATGGCTCCATTTATTTTACTCTGTCGATGATTAATCTGTACTTAAGATACGGAGCTACACACTTATGAGTCAGTATTTTCCTTGAGATGTACTCAATGAACCGTTAAAAAAAAGGTTCCATTTTTAATATTCCTGTTATGTTTTTTTTCTTTCATTCAGCGTGATTAAAACCATTCCACAATTTGCTGACAGGAGAAGTACTTGGAATGGGAGTAGAGCACCCCCATCCAGTTCTGTGAAGTCTAGTCAGCCAGTTGATTTCCCCCCGCTACAATAACAGAATGGAGACACTTGAAAGCCCCAAGTGAGCCTGGCTCAGCGTTCAGCGTGTCACACCTTGCTTTGTTGCCACTGCCAAAGCTCCAAATACAGTATTCTCTCTCTTCCCCCTTATTCCAGGGCATCGCCACGCGGCTCTCCCGCATCGACTTTATAATGCTTGGTGGTTCTGGGCAGCTCAAAGCCTTTATCATGCATAAAGAATGCCCTGCTCAGACACCTTGGAGTTTTTTTGGGAGGGTGTGCGAGCATACATAGAGGCTTTAGTGATATCAGTGTGAGCCAAAGGGGCTCCAATCTCTCTCCCAGCCCTCCAGAAGGGACCCAGGTTTATCCTATTTTATTACATTTTTTTTTCTATTTGGGGTTCCACGGAAAGATTCCGAACTGGCAAACTGCTTGTGACAGGCCATGCTCAATGCAACCTCTGGCCATGGCTAGCACTTACCCAAAGCTAAATATTGAAATCTTTATGTTTTAGTGTTTTTGTTTTGGGATGGTGATGCTGACAGCAAAACACGAAAAAGCTTTCAGATGGCTGCAGTGTTAAATTACATCTGTTTTCAGACATTCACATGTTCCTTCATATCAGTAAAAGTGTCAGTAACAACAAGATTGTGTGGTGATTTCACAAACAGAATGTACAGAAGGACGTCAAATATGGCTGGACTGACCTACCCGTCTGCTGTGATCACGACATTAAAGGTATTTTTTCGCACCACTGGGACTATTTTTGAGGTTGCATCTGGACTTTAAGTGAGTGTGCATGGTAACTTTTATGGAAATAAGGTTTCTTTTGTATGTTGTAATTCTAGAAATTACAGTCTTGCTGGAAAAAGTTCCTCGCCCACAGTCAGCCAGCCGGGAGAGACAGGCTTTCTCTACCCTTGTGTGTCACAATGGTTTAGCATTGATTAGTGTGTGTGGGACATTGCCAAATGCCAACCTTGGTGAAGTGGGCTTATTTGTTTTGTTTTGGCAGGATGTTGACAAGTGGACATTTGACGTCTTCGCACTCCACGAAGCCAGTAGCGAGCATGCCCTCAAGTTCATGGTCTACGAACTGCTCACCAGATATGATCTCATCAACCGTTTTAGGGTACGAAAAAAAAAACTCTTCTAAACTTTCTCTCTCTGTCTTTCGTCCGCCGTATAGTGATCTTCGTCTATCAGCTCACCGCGGCCACCGAGCCACTAGCATTCCACCAGTAGCTCTTAATGAGACACTCCAGGCTATGGCACAATCTCATTAACCTTAAACCGCATTGAGCACAAAGGCTGGACGTTCACTTGATTAGCTGCACGGCCTGACCAAAAAAGACCCCCCCTCCCCCCTCCTCCTTTCCCTGGTGTTGCGCTCCGTGCTCTGTGACCTCGTTGCGAGTGCAAGTAAAAGATTTACGCGGCGTTAAGGGCACGCATGCATGCAAGGCGTGCTGGAGCTGGAGTCTCCATCTGGTTCTTCTTATTCCTTGCAGACCCGCTGTCAGATCTTATCGGGGCTCAGCTTCCACTGGAGAGCCGGTGATAGGGCTTTGAAACGAGGATGAGGACATGCCAGAGCTCTGTGCCATGATTTGAACACAAAAGGGGTTGGGTGGTAGTGTGGAAGAGGCAGGGTAATGGGACCTGAATATAATATGGCTAAATACAAACTCAAACCACTGTTCGAATGTAGCCTTAGATATGAATCTCATCCATCACAGTTACAGTTTAACAAGTATAAATACATTCTTAAACCACCGTTCGAACGCAGCCTCAGCTATGAATCTCGTACTTGCTCTGATATAACAAATAATATTATTAATGCATGTCTGTCAGTTTGATGACAGATGCCTGTTTCTAAATTAAGCTCTGCCTCTCTGTGTCTGTCCTGCTTGTATTGAAGTGCTGTTCTCACTATAAGCACGTGTTCTTGCTGTCGACGCATATTGATGCACCTGTAGTCCCTGTCACCGCGTATTGAAATGCTCAGTGTTTACTCTCTTGACATTGTCACAACCACAAATCTACTACCTTTATGTAGCTCTGAACTGTGCATATCACAGTCACCATAGCCAGGTGATACAAAGCCACAGGGAACAGGTTTATATTCTCCTTATTATTATTTGGAGTCTGGATCTCAACTGCCTCTATGTCCTCCTTCTTAGATCCCTGTGTCGTCCCTGGTCTCCTTTGTGGAGGCACTGGAGGTGGGGTACAGCAAGCACCGGAACCCCTACCACAACCTCATCCACGCCGCCGATGTCACACAGACTGCACACTACCTGATGCTCCACACCGGTGTCATGGTGAGTGAAAACTTACCGACCGCATCAAAAGCCCCCAACAGACACACACACACACACACACACACACACACACACACACACACACACACACACACACACACACACACACACACACACACACACACACACACAGACACACACAGTCTCACTCACAAATGCCTTGTGTTTTTTGTAATAATTTTGAATGCAGCTGGCTGCTTTTTCCAGTCAGTCCACACACACACAGACAGGCTCTATGAGAAAATGCCTATCGATATGAAAAGATAAATCCCTCCTAAATGTATTTTTGTTTCTTCAGCACTGGTTGACGGAACTGGAAATCTTAGCCATGGTGTTTGCTGCGGCCATCCACGACTTCGAACACACAGGAACAACCAACAACTTCCACATCCAGACCAGGTTTGTGTGTACGTGTATGTATGTTTGTGTGTGCGTGAGTGTGTGTGTGTGTGTGTATGCCAGAGATCTGTCCGAACCTCGTCACGACAGGAACAAGCGTGTCTTTATTAAAGAAACAAATCACCGCTAAGTGCAATCGAGGCCCCCAGATGAGCCCCCCGCTCCCCCCCCCCACTCCCCACCCCGGGTCAAACACACAAAACATCTGCTCACAATCTCGCCCTGATGATGTTGGCTGATCATGGCATTATTGCTCGTTATCCCAAGCAGTGCGAGGCCAGACCCCGGCATATGAGTCCGGGCTCTTCCTGTAATACGCTTTGAATTATTTTATTCTTCTGCCAGATGGCCCATCTGATTCTGCCTAATAAATGCCAGCAGACCCTCCAGACAGGTGCACCCAAGGAGTCCTTCTTTGAGCACCGCCGTGACTTTGTCTGTGCGTGAGTCATCGCGGGCGGGAGAAGCAGCCCGAGGAAGGCTCCATGTTTTCCTGGAGGCCGTAGGAGCCAACTGAAAAGATATAGACACACACACATACAGTATACTACACACACGGTGTATCATATACACATACATGCAAACTGCATGAGCACACATCTCACCTGCTGTGTGTACATCCGTTACAAGGGGGAAATCAGCTGGCCCTGCGTTTCAGTGAAGGCCTTTGGTGCAGAGTAAAAAAAATTGCGGGCAATGTGACTGATTTTCCTTTCTTGTCTTGTGCTAGTAAGGAACACAAGTGCGGTGCTTTGAAGTGCTCGTTATCATCTCTGTTCGCGGAAGAGTAACAATGGTAGAGGGCTAGCCGGTGAAGTGGGAGATAGATGAGTGCTTGTGATAGAGAGTGACAGTATTGTCACTGAAAGTCCCTCCGCGTGCTCTTAGTCTTATCTCTTTTTTCTTCATGGAGCTGCCTACTAAGTAGTGTAAAACATATTTCTAATTTATGCTTAATAAATGTGTCACTACAATCCAGAGTAGTGTCTCTCAGTGACCTTTAGTGTATAAAAGCAAACCTGCTATCAGTTTTGAGAAGCTTTAGTGTGCTGTTTTTGAAGTATGGATTGTTTTTGTGTTGTTGGAGGCTAATTGTCTCTTAAAATATCCTTTTATATAGTTCTAGTATTTATAGTAAAGGTATTGAGCAGACACTTTTGTCCAAAGCGTCTAACAAAACATTAGATTAAAATTAGGTAATAATAATGAAAAGTACAAAATAGTATTATATAGTATTCATTATTTACCAAATGTTAATATCTACCAAAACATACATTGTAAGATAAAATGTATAAAGTATGCCTCAAACAAATGAACTAATTAGCCAAGTGCTGTTTGAAAAAGTGAATATTTAATTTTTAATGTCCCAAGGCTGTTGATGGAACGGACAGCACTAGGTAGGTCAATCCACTACCGAGGCACCACAAACGACAAGAGTCTTGACTGCAATCTCTTGCTACTGAGAGAGGGGGATCAGATAAATTAGATTTAATTCTAGCAGCAATTAAAAAAAAAGTGTTGTTTTGTTTTTTAAGTCACACTTTTCTCACGCCTTCTTGTGAGATCTGTGATGTCCCGCATGCTCCAACACTCACAACAACAACAACAACAACAACGTTTCTACCCAACAAAAACACAAACACATGGGACTGTGGCCAACATTGGCAACGTACAGTCTTTTCTCCTCTCATAACGGCGTCCATCTTTGTTCTTGTCCAGGTCAGAGGTGGCCATTTTGTACAATGACCGCTCGGTCCTGGAGAACCAC